>NW_028142437.1:0-67124 GCF_055691185.1 Crinia signifera
TGAGGTTAATTTAAGGTTGAGATCATTCTGATTGAGAATCCCAATGAATTTCTTCAAGTCAGCTAGATCACCCTCCCACAGGAAGAGTACATCATCAATGTACCTAAAGTACATCAGGATGTTTTGGGTGTACTCCTCCATGGATTCATGAAAGACAAATTCTTTCTCCCACCACCCCAGGTAGAGGTTGGCATATGAGGGGGCACATGCCGTCCCCATAGCTGTCCCTCTAACCTGGAGGTAGTGGGATTCTTGGCACACAAAAAAGTTTTTGGTTAATATGAACTCAAGTAGTTCCAGCAGGAATTCATTAAATTCTGAGAATGTTCCCATTTCCAAAAAATACCTGATGGCCTGGACACCTCGATCATGTTTAATGCTAGTATATAAGCTTTCAATATCACATGATACAAGCCATACTCCTGGATTGACACAGACCCCATCAAGTTTGGTCAGAACATCAGTCGTGTCCCTAATATAGGAGGGCAATGCTGTTACATGATTCCGTAAATACTGATCCACGAATATACTAGCTTTTTCCGTAAGACTACCCATACCCGATAGAATCGGCCTCCCTGGTGGCTTTTTCTCCTGTTTGTGTACCTTTGGGAGGAGATACAGGGTGGGTGTCTTGGGATTCTTGATGGTGAGGAAATCAAGATCATTCTTTTTAATAATTCCATTGTTGTATGCCGTTTGAATCATTGAGGTGTATTGCTTGGTGAACTGCTGTGTTGGGTTGAAAATCAATTTCTTATAACATGAGGTATCATTAACATGTTTATTCAGTTCTTCCAAGTACATAGATCGGGGCCACAGAACAACGTTTCCGCCCTTATCTGAGGGCTTGACAATGATGTCGTCCCACTCAGCAATATCTTTTAGGGCTTGTCGTTCTTCTTTACTGATATTATCATTATATCTCCCCTTTGTCTTGAATAATTCGTCAAGATCGTTTGATACAAGTTTTTGATTATTACCTATTCAGGTTCCAGGGCGAGGGCATCGTTACATTCATTGTGCCCCACTTCCTGATCTAGGATTATTACCTATTCAGGTTCCAGGGCGAGGGCATCGTTACATTCATTGTGCCCCACTTCCTGATCTATACTTCTCAAAATTAGGGGATTTGGCACTCAATCATATAAATAGATTGTAGTATATATAATCTTATTTTCACTCACAGTACACTGTATTATATATATTTCTTTATTTTTTTTTTTATTTTTTTTTTGTGGTTTTTCACTTGTTTTTTCACCCCTATTTATTTTATTTATATATCTACATATTTACCCATTTATTGGTGACCTTATTATGATTTGAGCAATATTTGTCCAATGGAATGATATGTATGCTTATACTGAGTGTATCCATAACAACATAATTTTACATACTTTCAAGTATGGAAACCATTCATATGTAATTTCAATAGTACTAGACAGATACAATTAGAAATGGCAGTGATGTAACAGATTTATTGGGGTTGCTATATCCCTGTGAATCCCACTACCTCCAGGTTAGAGGGACAGCTATGGGGACGGCATGTGCCCCCTCATATGCCAACCTCTACCTGGGGTGGTGGGAGAAAGAATTTGTCTTTCATGAATCCATGGAGGAGTACACCCAAAACATCCTGATGTACTTTAGATACATTGATGATGTACTCTTCCTGTGGGAGGGTGATCTAGCTGACTTGAAGAAATTCATTGGGATTCTCAATCAGAATGATCTCAACCTTAAATTAACCTCTGAGGTAAATCAGAAAGAGATCAGTTTCCTGGATCTAAAAATTCGAGTAGATGAAGAAGGAACAATCTCTACAGACTTATTCAGGAAAAAAACGGCTACCAATAGCATATTACACTCTGACAGTTTCCATTTGCCCTCAACCATCAAAGCTATCCCAAAAGGAGAATTAATGAGGACAAAGAGGAACGTGTCGGACCCTGATGCCTTTCATGTGAGAGAGAAGGAACTCATATCCCGGTTTCAACGTCGAGGATATAGTAATCGACTCATTAGAAGGGCTACAGAACAAGTCAATGATATCTCCCGTGACCAACTTCTGAGACCAAAAAGAAAAGAAGACACACCTGAGACAATACGATTTATTGGAACCTTTAACACCCATTGGCGAGAAATCAACTCAATTCTCCAGAAGCACTGGGAAGTCCTTAAATTGGATTCAGATCTGGCTCAAATATTACCCCCAAAGATCCAGACAAGTTGGAGAAGATCTAAAAATGTCAAAGATCGATTGGTTCATAGTCATCTATCTAAGATAAACACATCCAAACCCATACACAAAGGTTCCAAGGCATGTGGAAATTGTAAAGCGTGTAGATTTATGACTCCACAACAGAATTTCTCAGACAAATTCAATAAAATCTGGAATATTGAGAGTCTTATTACATGTACCACAGTGGGCACAGTGTATCATCTTGAGTGCCCATGTGGTAAAATCTACATCGGCAAAACAGCACGCCCACTGAAAGTACGCATCTTGGAACATGTGGGGACAATTCGGAACGCCTCACGAGATTCCCAGAGATATAAAACCCTCACCTCTGTGGCCAGACACTTCTTAATGAACCATGGGGGAAACCCCAATGGGTTGAAGGTGTTTGGCATGAGACACATCCAATTGGGTATAAGAGGCGGGGACCTTGACAGATCACTGTTACAATTTGAGACGAAGATGATCTTCTTAATGGACAGTTTGTTCCCAAAGGGCCTCAACGAGTACAACAGTTTTGTACCGTATCTGTAATAACACCTGGACAATCTGACTTTAATAACCTGGTCGATATGAACATCATGAATTTATGGAACTTGACCTTCTACAATCTACAGGATATGAATATCGACTGACTAAATGTAGGGACCAGATGCCATGATGTCACAACTGCATCATGGCCCTGGGGATCTCACAGACATAATCCGTAACTGTGAGGATACTATACAACTACCCTTCTTCTAAGAAGATATCCGAATATACAATCCCCTGTATTAAGAAACATTATAACCATAATATACTAGTATATAATCTATTCCATACACTATGAGGGTCTACACATATCTATTGGAAGCTCTTTTACTTTTTTAAACTGCATAGACAGTTTTCGCAATAGAACTATTAATTTCGGAAGGGATGGTGGGGATTCCTCCTCACAGAGGATCACCACTATAACCTGTCCGTATTTGATCAGTCACCAATAATTATGATAAATATTTTATCTTATCTCTGCAAATACTTTATTTCTGTATTTGAGCTGCTAATTTCGGAAGGGATGGTAGGGACCCCTCTTCACAGAGGATCACTACTATAACCTGTCCGTACCTTATCAGTTATCAATAATTATGATAAATATTTCTCTATTTTTGCTATTAATTTTCATAACAATATATTTTTAATTTTTGATCTAATCCAATACCATGTTATACTTATCTAATATTAACTATCCCCAAACCCCCAGCCCCAAAGTGTGACACTCACCATTATAATAACTCAATTCACCTCTCAATCCCAATGCACCCTATATTATGAGGCTAACACTCATATCACAACACTCAATTTATTACCACCGATGTTTTTATACAGTATTTATAATGCACACTGCATAAACACTTATATTAGAATCTCACCTTTTCTAAAACTCTGATTTTCTCAAAATTAGGGGATTTGGCACTCAATCATATAAATAGATTGTAGTATATATAATCTTATTTTCACTCACAGTACACTGTATTATATATATTTCTTTATTTTTTTTTTTATTTTTTTTGTGGTTTTTCACTTGTTTTTTCACCCCTATTTATTTTATTTATATATCTACATATTTACCCATTTATTGGTGACCTTATTATGATTTGAGCAATATTTGTCCAATGGAATGATATGTATGCTTATACTGAGTGTATCCATAACAACATCATTTTACATACTTTCAAGTATGGAAACCATTCATATGTAATTTCAATAGTACTAGACAGATACAATTAGAAATGGCAGTGATGTAACAGATTTATTGGGGTTGCTATATCCCTGTGAAAGCAGAAAGATTATTACCTATTCAGGTTCCAGGGCGAGGGCATCGTTACATTCATTGTGCCCCACTTCCTGATCTATGACACACGACCCCCCGATTGGCCGCTACGTGATCACGTGACTGACTACGAAATGGGATGAACCCGTCACCTGACCTAGACTGCTAGTCAGATGACGCGGCACTCTAACTAAGGCCAGTCACGTGATGCGGCTCACTGATCGTGCGACGCAAGACGCAGATCATGTGACACAGGACGCCGGTCACGTGACGCGGGACGCCGGTCACGTGACGACGTACCTGACGAATACAAGCATATGCAGATGAGCATCACGTGATGCCCAAACGGCCTGATGATTGGCCGCCACTAATAGATAAATATAATTGATGTGAGGCTATCTGGTTGGCCTTGAAAAAGCTTAATAGCGAAACGCTGCGTCGGCATCTGTCAGAATAGGGACAAGTCCTCTCAGCTTACCTTATAATTGTTATAGGTAGAAATGAAATGTACTGCATGAGATAGGACGTGGATAGGCTTAAGTTATGAGAAATAGAAGATATTGCAGCAGAAAATGTATCCAGTACACTTGTTAAATACAATGTTGCAACAGTAGTGTGCCTACAATTCATGTGGTTTAACCACTAGAGGGCAATCTAAGCCAGTAAATAATACCACTTGAATTGCTGTAATATAGGAATTTCACACTGAACTGTGCAATAATTTCTAGTGTTTCTACACTGGTATATTATCATACTGTACATGATTATTGGAACTAGCAGGAAGTGCCAGTGAGAGTGGCATTACTGCTATCACTTCCAGGGTAACATAACCCAATTATCAGTGTTAATAGGTAATGCCAGTGAGAGTGACATACCTAAAAATAACACTAGATACTAGTGTGGTGATACATTACTATTGGTGGCAATTGTGTGGGAAAATTCTTCTCTTTTCTGTGTATTAAAATTATAAAAGGCACTAACGGGGTACTGCAATTAAGTACTACCCGACAGAGAATTTAATATAAACACCTCCGAATATTTGAGGATTGTTATTCTAACCCGCCTCCTTTGTGAGGGGTGAACCAGTGAGAGGGGGTCACCCTTCACAAGAAGTGTCCATCTACAAGTACAAACACACGAAATACACTAATTTGCCACCACCTTTGATTGGGGAACCAGTGAGAGTGACTTACCCATCACAAGTGGACAATTTTGGTCCTGACTGTAATATAAACCACCCATTGTCAATATATACTTCTCCATTGTTATTTGCCAAATATATGGCTTAATGAACTGATCCTCAAATAAAGGATCTCATCTATCCTTAAGTCTATCCTATAACATCGCTCCCTAACTAACAAATGTGTTTTTAACACACAAACTCTTTATCCTTCCATCACTTACTTTGTCTGTGTAATATATGTAATTTTTTAACCTCTTCATTATTTTCGCTATTCATGAAGTGCCCTCGATGTGGATATAGGGCATCTTAATACATACCAAATAAAAGTTACGTTTTAATAATTTGTGCGTTCCCCCATACAGCCTTTCTCCTCTTCTTGTATAAGTACACTGTTTCTGTAGGGAACTGCACCCCCCACGCTGTGGATTCAATATCTGGGGGTCTCTTTTTCCATATTTTTGGACCAAAATCTTGAATAAGGTTGTGCGGGTATATACCCAACCCTGTAAAGGGTTAACCCAAACGTACTGAATAACTGTTTACTCAGACTACCCATATACCGAGCACCCACCTAATATATTGTGGTAATTTACCTGTTATATCAACAATCTATATACTCAATTTATGATTACGCGGATAACTGTCAAAGACAATTATCCCTTTCAAAACAACCAGTGCCTTACGTAATTAATTTATCTAGAATTAAACGAACATGTCACAATTCAATCTCACCAAGGAATTGGCTGACAGACGTGACAAATTGAAGAATGATATGAATTCGCTTTTTATGAACAGAGAGGATCCAACTGACACTGTATCCAACAGTTGGTCAGATGACCTCTTCTTGCTTAAAAATGCACTCATGAAACAAAGCAAGACCAGCTGGAACAAAAGCACATTTGAAAATTACCTTAGAAGCCAATTGATACCCAGGGGGCTTAGACCCAAGATATTTCCAGCATTTGAGCTGGCAACAGAAGATCTTAAAAAAGAGTGGGAGACAACACTTCTTAACTGTTCAAGGGAACTCATTAAGACTCTGATTAAGCATGACGAAATTATCTTGTCAGACCTGAATAAGGAGATCAACCTACTAGGCGATAAACTTAAGAACTTTGAGACCAATGAATCCTTCCTAAAAAGGTATGAAAAATACCGAAAAGAAATTGAAGAATTCGAGAACGAGGTGATCGAAAGGAAGAGAAGAAAATTTCAACGTGATAAGACCGACTTTGCCCAAAACAGGATATTCAGATCGAACCCCAGACCTCAGTACCCCAAAAAAGGCCCGAGTAATCACTATTCGAGTACATCAGAAACTGAATCCTCGGATGGTAATACTTCTGATACTCCCTCAACATACAAAAAATATAGGAAGGTTTTTTTAGGTCAAAACAAAAGGGAGACCAGAACAGAACCTGGCGAAAGATCAGGAGGGGGAAAGGCAGGAAGAAGGAAAAGAGACACCCTAGATTGGCAGGAGGAGAATCGAGAGAGGAGACGATATCGAGAATAGGGGACGTTAATGTGATGAAAGAACAAGAAGCATCAGACGCCTTACGGATTATAAATCTATCCGACCGAATTTTGACTACAGATCAAGAAAAAATTCTGAGTAAAGGTCTATCCTTTTCCCCTAAGTCGGAGTCAAACCGATTTGAATGTGAAAAAGATGTTCAACTCTTTGTCAGAAAGATCCTTTTAAAGAAATTTTTCGCCAAAAAACAGCCACATGACACCCCAAATAACTCTCAGGAAAGTGAAGAAACGAACTTTGATGAGGATGATCTCAGAGGCATACAAATGTTACAAGATCTGGAGAATGAGAATACAGAACTAGTCAAGATGGGAGCAGTGGCCCATGACCCCCAGAAAATCAAGAAACGCTCCACTTTCTTTCCAGACATTAACATATGCCCAGTGGCTCAAGTTTATCAAAAACTTGTATCAAACGATCTTGACGCATTATTCAAGACAAAGGGGAGATATAATGATAATATCAGTAAAGAAGAACGACAAGCCCTAAAAGATATTGCTGAGTGGGACGACATCATTGTCAAGCCCTCAGATAAGGGCGGAAACGTTGTTCTGTGGCCCCGATCTGTGTACTTGGAAGAACTGAATAAACATGTTAATGATACCTCATGTTATAAGAAATTGATTTTCAACCCAACACAGCAGTTCACCAAGCAATACACCTCAATGATTCAAACGGCATACAACAATGGAATTATTAAAAAGAATGATCTTGATTTCCTCACCATCAAGAATCCCAAGACACCCACCCTGTATCTCCTCCCAAAGGTACACAAACAGGAGAAAAAGCCACCAGGGAGGCCGATTCTATCGGGTATGGGTAGTCTTACGGAAAAAGCTAGTATATTCGTGGATCAGTATTTACGGAATCATGTAACAGCATTGCCCTCCTATATTAGGGACACGACTGATGTTCTGACCAAACTTGATGGGGTCTGTGTCAATCCAGGAGTATGGCTTGTATCATGTGATATTGAAAGCTTATATACTAGCATTAAACATGATCGAGGTGTCCAGGCCATCAGGTATTTTTTGGAAATGGGAACATTCTCAGAATTTAATGAATTCCTGCTGGAACTACTTGAGTTCATATTAACCAAAAACTTTTTTGTGTGCCAAGAATCCCACTACCTCCAGGTTAGAGGGACAGCTATGGGGACGGCATGTGCCCCCTCATATGCCAACCTCTACCTGGGGTGGTGGGAGAAAGAATTTGTCTTTCATGAATCCATGGAGGAGTACACCCAAAACATCCTGATGTACTTTAGGTACATTGATGATGTACTCTTCCTGTGGGAGGGTGATCTAGCTGACTTGAAGAAATTCATTGGGATTCTCAATCAGAATGATCTCAACCTTAAATTAACCTCTGAGGTAAATCAGAAAGAGATCAGTTTCCTGGATCTAAAAATTCGAGTAGATGAAGAAGGAACAATCTCTACAAACTTATTCAGGAAAAAAACGGCTACCAATAGCATATTACACTCTGACAGTTTCCATTTGCCCTCAACCATCAAAGCTATCCCAAAAGGAGAATTAATGAGGACAAAGAGGAACGTGTCGGACCCTGATGCCTTTCATGTGAGAGAGAAGGAACTCATATCCCGGTTTCAACGTCGAGGATATAGTAATCGACTCATTAGAAGGGCTACAGAACAAGTCAATGATATCTCCCGTGACCAACTTCTGAGACCAAAAAGAAAAGAAGACACACCTGAGACAATACGATTTATTGGAACCTTTAACACCCATTGGCGAGAAATCAACTCAATTCTCCAGAAGCACTGGGAAGTCCTTAAATTGGATTCAGATCTGGCTCAAATATTACCCCCAAAGATCCAGACAAGTTGGAGAAGATCTAAAAATGTCAAAGATCGATTGGTTCATAGTCATCTATCTAAGATAAACACATCCAAACCCATACACAAAGGTTCCAAGGCATGTGGAAATTGTAAAGCGTGTAGATTTATGACTCCACAACAGAATTTCTCAGACAAATTCAATAAAATCTGGAATATTGAGAGTCTTATTACATGTACCACAGTGGGCACAGTGTATCATCTTGAGTGCCCATGTGGTAAAATCTACATCGGCAAAACAGCACGCCCACTGAAAGTACGCATCTTGGAACATGTGGGGACAATTCGGAACGCCTCACGAGATTCCCAGAGATATAAAACCCTCACCTCTGTGGCCAGACACTTCTTAATGAACCATGGGGGAAACCCCAATGGGTTGAAGGTGTTTGGCATGAGACACATCCAATTGGGTATAAGAGGCGGGGACCTTGACAGATCACTGTTACAATTTGAGACGAAGATGATCTTCTTAATGGACAGTTTGTTCCCAAAGGGCCTCAACGAGTACAACAGTTTTGTACCGTATCTGTAATAACACCTGGACAATCTGACTTTAATAACCTGGTCGATATGAACATCATGAATTTATGGAACTTGACCTTCTACAATCTACAGGATATGAATATCGACTGACTAAATGTAGTGACCAGATGCCATGATGTCACAACTGCATCATGGCCCTGGGGATCTCACAGACATAATCCGTAACTGTGAGGATACTATACAACTACCCTTCTTCTAAGAAGATATCCGAATATACAATCCCCTGTATTAAGAAACATTATAACCATAATATACTAGTATATAATCTATTCCATACACTATGAGGGTCTACACATATCTATTGGAAGCTCTTTTACTTTTTTAAACTGCATAGACAGTTTTCGCAATAGAACTATTAATTTCGGAAGGGATGGTGGGGATTCCTCCTCACAGAGGATCACCACTATAACCTGTCCGTATTTGATCAGTCACCAATAATTATGATAAATATTTTATCTTATCTCTGCAAATACTTTATTTCTGTATTTGAGCTGCTAATTTCGGAAGGGATGGTAGGGACCCCTCTTCACAGAGGATCACTACTATAACCTGTCCGTACCTTATCAGTTATCAATAATTATGATAAATATTTCTCTATTTTTGCTATTAATTTTCATAACAATATATTTTTAATTTTTGATCTAATCCAATACCATGTTATACTTATCTAATATTAACTATCCCCAAACCCCCAGCCCCAAAGTGTGACACTCACCATTATAATGACTCAATTCACCTCTCAATCCCAATGCACCCTATATTATGAGGCTAACACTCATATCACAACACTCAATTTATTACCACCGATGTTTTTATACAGTATTTATAATGCACACTGCATAAACACTTATATTAGAATCTCACCTTTTCTAAAACTCTGATTTTCTCAAAATTAGGGGATTTGGCACTCAATCATATAAATAGATTGTAGTATATATAATCTTATTTTCACTCACAGTACACTGTATTATATATATTTCTTTATTTTTTTTTTTTTTTTTTTGTGGTTTTTCACTTGTTTTTTCACCCCTATTTATTTTATTTATATATCTACATATTTACCCATTTATTGGTGACCTTATTATGATTTGAGCAATATTTGTCCAATGGAATGATATGTATGCTTATACTGAGTGTATCCATAACAACATCATTTTACATACTTTCAAGTATGGAAACCATTCATATGTAATTTCAATAGTACTAGACAGATACAATTAGAAATGGCAGTGATGTAACAGATTTATTGGGGTTGCTATATCCCTGTGAAAGCAGAAAGATTATTACCTATTCAGGTTCCAGGGCGAGGGCATCGTTACATTCATTGTGCCCCACTTCCTGATCTATGACACACGACCCCCCGATTGGCCGCTACGTGATCACGTGACTGACTACGAAATGGGATGAACCCGTCACCTGACCTAGACTGCTAGTCAGATGACGCGGCACTCTAACTAAGGCCAGTCACGTGATGCGGCTCACTGATCGTGCGACGCAAGACGCAGATCATGTGACACAGGACGCCGGTCACGTGACGCGGGACGCCGGTCACGTGACGACGTACCTGACGAATACAAGCATATGCAGATGAGCATCACGTGATGCCCAAACGGCCTGATGATTGGCCGCCACTAATAGATAAATATAATTGATGTGAGGCTATCTGGTTGGCCTTGAAAAAGCTTAATAGCGAAACGCTGCGTCGGCATCTGTCAGAATAGGGACAAGTCCTCTCAGCTTACCTTATAATTGTTATAGGTAGAAATGAAATGTACTGCATGAGATAGGACGTGGATAGACTTAAGTTATGAGAAATAGAAGATATTGCAGCAGAAAATGTATCCAGTACACTTGTTAAATACAATGTTGCAACAGTAGTGTGCCTACAATTCATGTGGTTTAACCACTAGAGGGCAATCTAAGCCAGTAAATAATACCACTTGAATTGCTGTAATATAGGAATTTCACACTGAACTGTGCAATAATTTCTAGTGTTTCTACACTGGTATATTATCATACTGTACATGATTATTGGAACTAGCAGGAAGTGCCAGTGAGAGTGGCATTACTGCTATCACTTCCAGGGTAACATAACCCAATTATCAGTGTTAATAGGTAATGCCAGTGAGAGTGACATACCTAAAAATAACACTAGATACTAGTGTGGTGATACATTACTATTGGTGGCAATTGTGTGGGAAAATTCTTCTCTTTTCTGTGTATTAAAATTATAAAAGGCACTAACGGGGTACTGCAATTAAGTACTACCCGACAGAGAATTTAATATAAACACCTCCGAATATTTGAGGATTGTTATTCTAACCCGCCTCCTTTGTGAGGGGTGAACCAGTGAGAGGGGGTCACCCTTCACAAGAAGTGTCCATCTACAAGTACAAACACACGAAATACACTAATTTGCCACCACCTGTGATTGGGGAACCAGTGAGAGTGACTTACCCATCACAAGTGGACAATTTTGGTCCTGACTGTAATATAAACCACCCATTGTCAATATATACTTCTCCATTGTTATTTGCCAAATATATGGCTTAATGAACTGATCCTCAAATAAAGGATCTCATCTATCCTTAAGTCTATCCTATAACATCGCTCCCTAACTAACAAATGTGTTTTTAACACACAAACTCTTTATCCTTCCATCACTTACTTTGTCTGTGTAATATATGTAATTTTTTAACCTCTTCATTATTTTCGCTATTCATGAAGTGCCCTCGATGTGGATATAGGGCATCTTAATACATACCAAATAAAAGTTACGTTTTAATAATTTGTGCGTTCCCCCATACAGCCTTTCTCCTCTTCTTGTATAAATACACTGTTTCTGTAGGGAACTGCACCCCCCACGCTGTGGATTCAATATCTGGGGGTCTCTTTTTCCATATTTTTGGACCAAAATCTTGAATAAGGTTGTGCGGGTATATACCCAACCCTGTAAAGGGTTAACCCAAACGTACTGAATAACTGTTTACTCAGACTACCCATATACCGAGCACCCACCTAATATATTGTGGTAATTTACCTGTTATATCAACAATCTATATACTCAATTTATGATTACGCGGATAACTGTCAAAGACAATTATCCCTTTCAAAACAACCAGTGCCTTACGTAATTAATTTATCTAGAATTAAACGAACATGTCACAATTCAATCTCACCAAGGAATTGGCTGACAGACGTGACAAATTGAAGAATGATATGAATTCGCTTTTTATGAACAGAGAGGATCCAACTGACACTGTATCCAACAGTTGGTCAGATGACCTCTTCTTGCTTAAAAATGCACTCATGAAACAAAGCAAGACCAGCTGGAACAAAAGCACATTTGAAAATTACCTTAGAAGCCAATTGATACCCAGGGGGCTTAGACCCAAGATATTTCCAGCATTTGAGCTGGCAACAGAAGATCTTAAAAAAGAGTGGGAGACAACACTTCTTAACTGTTCAAGGGAACTCATTAAGACTCTGATTAAGCATGACGAAATTATCTTGTCAGACCTGAATAAGGAGATCAACCTACTAGGCGATAAACTTAAGAACTTTGAGACCAATGAATCCTTCCTAAAAAGGTATGAAAAATACCGAAAAGAAATTGAAGAATTCGAGAACGAGGTGATCGAAAGGAAGAGAAGAAAATTTCAACGTGATAAGACCGACTTTGCCCAAAACAGGATATTCAGATGGAACCCCAGACCTCAGTACCCCAAAAAAGGCCCGAGTAATCACTATTCGAGTACATCAGAAACTGAATCCTCGGATGGTAATACTTCTGATACTCCCTCAACATACAAAAAATATAGGAAGGTTTTTTTAGGTCAAAACAAAAGGGAGACCAGAACAGAACCTGGCGAAAGATCAGGAGGGGGAAAGGCAGGAAGAAGGAAAAGAGACACCCTAGATTGGCAGGAGGAGAATCGAGAGAGGAGACGATATCGAGAATAGGGGACGTTAATGTGATGAAAGAACAAGAAGCATCAGACGCCTTACGGATTATAAATCTATCCGACCGAATTTTGACTACAGATCAAGAAAAAATTCTGAGTAAAGGTCTATCCTTTTCCCCTAAGTCGGAGTCAAACCGATTTGAATGTGAAAAAGATGTTCAACTCTTTGTCAGAAAGATCCTTTTAAAGAAATTTTTCGCCAAAAAACAGCCACATGACACCCCAAATAACTCTCAGGAAAGTGAAGAAACGAACTTTGATGAGGATGATCTCAGAGGCATACAAATGTTACAAGATCTGGAGAATGAGAATACAGAACTAGTCAAGATGGGAGCAGTGGCCCATGACCCCCAGAAAATCAAGAAACGCTCCACTTTCTTTCCAGACATTAACATATGCCCAGTGGCTCAAGTTTATCAAAAACTTGTATCAAACGATCTTGACGAATTATTCAAGACAAAGGGGAGATATAATGATAATATCAGTAAAGAAGAACGACAAGCCCTAAAAGATATTGCTGAGTGGGACGACATCATTGTCAAGCCCTCAGATAAGGGCGGAAACGTTGTTCTGTGGCCCCGATCTGTGTACTTGGAAGAACTGAATAAACATGTTAATGATACCTCATGTTATAAGAAATTGATTTTCAACCCAACACAGCAGTTCACCAAGCAATACACCTCAATGATTCAAACGGCATACAACAATGGAATTATTAAAAAGAATGATCTTGATTTCCTCACCATCAAGAATCCCAAGACACCCACCCTGTATCTCCTCCCAAAGGTACACAAACAGGAGAAAAAGCCACCAGGGAGGCCGATTCTATCGGGTATGGGTAGTCTTACGGAAAAAGCTAGTATATTTGTGGATCAGTATTTACGGAATCATGTAACAGCATTGCCCTCCTATATTAGGGACACGACTGATGTTCTGACCAAACTTGATGGGGTCTGTGTCAATCCAGGAGTATGGCTTGTATCATGTGATATTGAAAGCTTATATACTAGCATTAAACATGATCGAGGTGTCCAGGCCATCAGGTATTTTTTGGAAATGGGAACATTCTCAGAATTTAATGAATTCCTGCTGGAACTACTTGAGTTCATATTAACCAAAAACTTTTTTGTGTGCCAAGAATCCCACTACCTCCAGGTTAGAGGGACAGCTATGGGGACGGCATGTGCCCCCTCATATGCCAACCTCTACCTGGGGTGGTGGGAGAAAGAATTTGTCTTTCATGAATCCATGGAGGAGTACACCCAAAACATCCTGATGTACTTTAGGTACATTGATGATGTACTCTTCCTGTGGGAGGGTGATCTAGCTGACTTGAAGAAATTCATTGGGATTCTCAATCAGAATGATCTCAACCTTAAATTAACCTCTGAGGTAAATCAGAAAGAGATCAGTTTCCTGGATCTAAAAATTCGAGTAGATGAAGAAGGAACAATCTCTACAGACTTATTCAGGAAAAAAACGGCTACCAATAGCATATTACACTCTGACAGTTTCCATTTGCCCTCAACCATCAAAGCTATCCCAAAAGGAGAATTAATGAGGACAAAGAGGAACGTGTCGGACCCTGATGCCTTTCATGTGAGAGAGAAGGAACTCATATCCCGGTTTCAACGTCGAGGATATAGTAATCGACTCATTAGAAGGGCTACAGAACAAGTCAATGATATCTCCCGTGACCAACTTCTGAGACCAAAAAGAAAAGAAGACACACCTGAGACAATACGATTTATTGGAACCTTTAACACCCATTGGCGAGAAATCAACTCAATTCTCCAGAAGCACTGGGAAGTCCTTAAATTGGATTCAGATCTGGCTCAAATATTACCCCCAAAGATCCAGACAAGTTGGAGAAGATCTAAAAATGTCAAAGATCGATTGGTTCATAGTCATCTATCTAAGATAAACACATCCAAACCCATACACAAAGGTTCCAAGGCATGTGGAAATTGTAAAGCGTGTAGATTTATGACTCCACAACAGAATTTCTCAGACAAATTCAATAAAATCTGGAATATTGAGAGTCTTATTACATGTACCACAGTGGGCACAGTGTATCATCTTGAGTGCCCATGTGGTAAAATCTACATCGGCAAAACAGCACGCCCACTGAAAGTACGCATCTTGGAACATGTGGGGACAATTCGGAACGCCTCACGAGATTCCCAGAGATATAAAACCCTCACCTCTGTGGCCAGACACTTCTTAATGAACCATGGGGGAAACCCCAATGGGTTGAAGGTGTTTGGCATGAGACACATCCAATTGGGTATAAGAGGCGGGGACCTTGACAGATCACTGTTACAATTTGAGACGAAGATGATCTTCTTAATGGACAGTTTGTTCCCAAAGGGCCTCAACGAGTACAACAGTTTTGTACCGTATCTGTAATAACACCTGGACAATCTGACTTTAATAACCTGGTCGATATGAACATCATGAATTTATGGAACTTGACCTTCTACAATCTACAGGATATGAATATCGACTGACTAAATGTAGGGACCAGATGCCATGATGTCACAACTGCATCATGGCCCTGGGGATCTCACAGACATAATCCGTAACTGTGAGGATACTATACAACTACCCTTCTTCTAAGAAGATATCCGAATATACAATCCCCTGTATTAAGAAACATTATAACCATAATATACTAGTATATAATCTATTCCATACACTATGAGGGTCTACACATATCTATTGGAAGCTCTTTTACTTTTTTAAACTGCATAGACAGTTTTCGCAATAGAACTATTAATTTCGGAAGGGATGGTGGGGATTCCTCCTCACAGAGGATCACCACTATAACCTGTCCGTATTTGATCAGTCACCAATAATTATGATAAATATTTTATCTTATCTCTGCAAATACTTTATTTCTGTATTTGAGCTGCTAATTTCGGAAGGGATGGTAGGGACCCCTCTTCACAGAGGATCACTACTATAACCTGTCCGTACCTTATCAGTTATCAATAATTATGATAAATATTTCTCTATTTTTGCTATTAATTTTCATAACAATATATTTTTAATTTTTGATCTAATCCAATACCATGTTATACTTATCTAATATTAACTATCCCCAAACCCCCAGCCCCAAAGTGTGACACTCACCATTATAATGACTCAATTCACCTCTCAATCCCAATGCACCCTATATTATGAGGCTAACACTCATATCACAACACTCAATTTATTACCACCGATGTTTTTATACAGTATTTATAATGCACACTGCATAAACACTTATATTAGAATCTCACCTTTTCTAAAACTCTGATTTTCTCAAAATTAGGGGATTTGGCACTCAATCATATAAATAGATTGTAGTATATATAATCTTATTTTCACTCACAGTACACTGTATTATATATATTTCTTTATTTTTTTTTTTTTTTTTTTGTGGTTTTTCACTTGTTTTTTCACCCCTATTTATTTTATTTATATATCTACATATTTACCCATTTATTGGTGACCTTATTATGATTTGAGCAATATTTGTCCAATGGAATGATATGTATGCTTATACTGAGTGTATCCATAACAACATCATTTTACATACTTTCAAGTATGGAAACCATTCATATGTAATTTCAATAGTACTAGACAGATACAATTAGAAATGGCAGTGATGTAACAGATTTATTGGGGTTGCTATATCCCTGTGAAAGCAGAAAGATTATTACCTATTCAGGTTCCAGGGCGAGGGCATCGTTACATTCATTGTGCCCCACTTCCTGATCTATGACACACGACCCCCCGATTGGCCGCTACGTGATCACGTGACTGACTACGAAATGGGATGAACCCGTCACCTGACCTAGACTGCTAGTCAGATGACGCGGCACTCTAACTAAGGCCAGTCACGTGATGCGGCTCACTGATCGTGCGACGCAAGACGCAGATCATGTGACACAGGACGCCGGTCACGTGACGCGGGACGCCGGTCACGTGACGACGTACCTGACGAATACAAGCATATGCAGATGAGCATCACGTGATGCCCAAACGGCCTGATGATTGGCCGCCACTAATAGATAAATATAATTGATGTGAGGCTATCTGGTTGGCCTTGAAAAAGCTTAATAGCGAAACGCTGCGTCGGCATCTGTCAGAATAGGGACAAGTCCTCTCAGCTTACCTTATAATTGTTATAGGTAGAAATGAAATGTACTGCATGAGATAGGACGTGGATAGGCTTAAGTTATGAGAAATAGAAGATATTGCAGCAGAAAATGTATCCAGTACACTTGTTAAATACAATGTTGCAACAGTAGTGTGCCTACAATTCATGTGGTTTAACCACTAGAGGGCAATCTAAGCCAGTAAATAATACCACTTGAATTGCTGTAATATAGGAATTTCACACTGAACTGTGCAATAATTTCTAGTGTTTCTACACTGGTATATTATCATACTGTACATGATTATTGGAACTAGCAGGAAGTGCCAGTGAGAGTGGCATTACTGCTATCACTTCCAGGGTAACATAACCCAATTATCAGTGTTAATAGGTAATGCCAGTGAGAGTGACATACCTAAAAATAACACTAGATACTAGTGTGGTGATACATTACTATTGGTGGCAATTGTGTGGGAAAATTCTTCTCTTTTCTGTGTATTAAAATTATAAAAGGCACTAACGGGGTACTGCAATTAAGTACTACCCGACAGAGAATTTAATATAAACACCTCCGAATATTTGAGGATTGTTATTCTAACCCGCCTCCTTTGTGAGGGGTGAACCAGTGAGAGGGGGTCACCCTTCACAAGAAGTGTCCATCTACAAGTACAAACACACAAAATACACTAATTTGCCACCACCTGTGATTGGGGAACCAGTGAGAGTGACTTACCCATCACAAGTGGACAATTTTGGTCCTGACTGTAATATAAACCACCCATTGTCAATATATACTTCTCCATTGTTATTTGCCAAATATATGGCTTAATGAACTGATCCTCAAATAAAGGATCTCATCTATCCTTAAGTCTATCCTATAACATCGCTCCCTAACTAACAAATGTGTTTTTAACACACAAACTCTTTATCCTTCCATCACTTACTTTGTCTGTGTAATATATGTAATTTTTTAACCTCTTCATTATTTTCGCTATTCATGAAGTGCCCTCGATGTGGATATAGGGCATCTTAATACATACCAAATAAAAGTTACGTTTTAATAATTTGTGCGTTCCCCCATACAGCCTTTCTCCTCTTCTTGTATAAATACACTGTTTCTGTAGGGAACTGCACCCCCCACGCTGTGGATTCAATATCTGGGGGTCTCTTTTTCCATATTTTTGGACCAAAATCTTGAATAAGGTTGTGCGGGTATATACCCAACCCTGTAAAGGGTTAACCCAAACGTACTGAATAACTGTTTACTCAGACTACCCATATACCGAGCACCCACCTAATATATTGTGGTAATTTACCTGTTATATCAACAATCTATATACTCAATTTATGATTACGCGGATAACTGTCAAAGACAATTATCCCTTTCAAAACAACCAGTGCCTTACGTAATTAATTTATCTAGAATTAAACGAACATGTCACAATTCAATCTCACCAAGGAATTGGCTGACAGACGTGACAAATTGAAGAATGATATGAATTCGCTTTTTATGAACAGAGAGGATCCAACTGACACTGTATCCAACAGTTGGTCAGATGACCTCTTCTTGCTTAAAAATGCACTCATGAAACAAAGCAAGACCAGCTGGAACAAAAGCACATTTGAAAATTACCTTAGAAGCCAATTGATACCCAGGGGGCTTAGACCCAAGATATTTCCAGCATTTGAGCTGGCAACAGAAGATCTTAAAAAAGAGTGGGAGACAACACTTCTTAACTGTTCAAGGGAACTCATTAAGACTCTGATTAAGCATGACGAAATTATCTTGTCAGACCTGAATAAGGAGATCAACCTACTAGGCGATAAACTTAAGAACTTTGAGACCAATGAATCCTTCCTAAAAAGGTATGAAAAATACCGAAAAGAAATTGAAGAATTCGAGAACGAGGTGATCGAAAGGAAGAGAAGAAAATTTCAACGTGATAAGACCGACTTTGCCCAAAACAGGATATTCAGATGGAACCCCAGACCTCAGTACCCCAAAAAAGGCCCGAGTAATCACTATTCGAGTACATCAGAAACTGAATCCTCGGATGGTAATACTTCTGATACTCCCTCAACATACAAAAAATATAGGAAGGTTTTTTTAGGTCAAAACAAAAGGGAGACCAGAACAGAACCTGGCGAAAGATCAGGAGGGGGAAAGGCAGGAAGAAGGAAAAGAGACACCCTAGATTGGCAGGAGGAGAATCGAGAGAGGAGACGATATCGAGAATAGGGGACGTTAATGTGATGAAAGAACAAGAAGCATCAGACGCCTTACGGATTATAAATCTATCCGACCGAATTTTGACTACAGATCAAGAAAAAATTCTGAGTAAAGGTCTATCCTTTTCCCCTAAGTCGGAGTCAAACCGATTTGAATGTGAAAAAGATGTTCAACTCTTTGTCAGAAAGATCCTTTTAAAGAAATTTTTCGCCAAAAAACAGCCACATGACACCCCAAATAACTCTCAGGAAAGTGAAGAAACGAACTTTGATGAGGATGATCTCAGAGGCATACAAATGTTACAAGATCTGGAGAATGAGAATACAGAACTAGTCAAGATGGGAGCAGTGGCCCATGACCCCCAGAAAATCAAGAAACGCTCCACTTTCTTTCCAGACATTAACATATGCCCAGTGGCTCAAGTTTATCAAAAACTTGTATCAAACGATCTTGACGAATTATTCAAGACAAAGGGGAGATATAATGATAATATCAGTAAAGAAGAACGACAAGCCCTAAAAGATATTGCTGAGTGGGACGACATCATTGTCAAGCCCTCAGATAAGGGCGGAAACGTTGTTCTGTGGCCCCGATCTGTGTACTTGGAAGAACTGAATAAACATGTTAATGATACCTCATGTTATAAGAAATTGATTTTCAACCCAACACAGCAGTTCACCAAGCAATACACCTCAATGATTCAAACGGCATACAACAATGGAATTATTAAAAAGAATGATCTTGATTTCCTCACCATCAAGAATCCCAAGACACCCACCCTGTATCTCCTCCCAAAGGTACACAAACAGGAGAAAAAGCCACCAGGGAGGCCGATTCTATCGGGTATGGGTAGTCTTACGGAAAAAGCTAGTATATTCGTGGATCAGTATTTACGGAATCATGTAACAGCATTGCCCTCCTATATTAGGGACACGACTGATGTTCTGACCAAACTTGATGGGGTCTGTGTCAATCCAGGAGTATGGCTTGTATCATGTGATATTGAAAGCTTATATACTAGCATTAAACATGATCGAGGTGTCCAGGCCATCAGGTATTTTTTGGAAATGGGAACATTCTCAGAATGTAATGAATTCCTGCTGGAACTACTTGAGTTCATATTAACCAAAAACTTTTTTGTGTGCCAAGAATCCCACTACCTCCAGGTTAGAGGGACAGCTATGGGGACGGCATGTGCCCCCTCATATGCCAACCTCTACCTGGGGTGGTGGGAGAAAGAATTTGTCTTTCATGAATCCATGGAGGAGTACACCCAAAACATCCTGATGTACTTTAGGTACATTGATGATGTACTCTTCCTGTGGGAGGGTGATCTAGCTGACTTGAAGAAATTCATTGGGATTCTCAATCAGAATGATCTCAACCTTAAATTAACCTCTGAGGTAAATCAGAAAGAGATCAGTTTCCTGGATCTAAAAATTCGAGTAGATGAAGAAGGAACAATCTCTACAGACTTATTCAGGAAAAAAACGGCTACCAATAGCATATTACACTCTGACAGTTTCCATTTGCCCTCAACCATCAAAGCTATCCCAAAAGGAGAATTAATGAGGACAAAGAGGAACGTGTCGGACCCTGATGCCTTTCATGTGAGAGAGAAGGAACTCATATCCCGGTTTCAACGTCGAGGATATAGTAATCGACTCATTAGAAGGGCTACAGAACAAGTCAATGATATCTCCCGTGACCAACTTCTGAGACCAAAAAGAAAAGAAGACACACCTGAGACAATACGATTTATTGGAACCTTTAACACCCATTGGCGAGAAATCAACTCAATTCTCCAGAAGCACTGGGAAGTCCTTAAATTGGATTCAGATCTGGCTCAAATATTACCCCCAAAGATCCAGACAAGTTGGAGAAGATCTAAAAATGTCAAAGATCGATTGGTTCATAGTCATCTATCTAAGATAAACACATCCAAACCCATACACAAAGGTTCCAAGGCATGTGGAAATTGTAAAGCGTGTAGATTTATGACTCCACAACAGAATTTCTCAGACAAATTCAATAAAATCTGGAATATTGAGAGTCTTATTACATGTACCACAGTGGGCACAGTGTATCATCTTGAGTGCCCATGTGGTAAAATCTACATCGGCAAAACAGCACGCCCACTGAAAGTACGCATCTTGGAACATGTGGGGACAATTCGGAACGCCTCACGAGATTCCCAGAGATATAAAACCCTCACCTCTGTGGCCAGACACTTCTTAATGAACCATGGGGGAAACCCCAATGGGTTGAAGGTGTTTGGCATGAGACACATCCAATTGGGTATAAGAGGCGGGGACCTTGACAGATCACTGTTACAATTTGAGACGAAGATGATCTTCTTAATGGACAGTTTGTTCCCAAAGGGCCTCAACGAGTACAACAGTTTTGTACCGTATCTGTAATAACACCTGGACAATCTGACTTTAATAACCTGGTCGATATGAACATCATGAATTTATGGAACTTGACCTTCTACAATCTACAGGATATGAATATCGACTGACTAAATGTAGGGACCAGATGCCATGATGTCACAACTGCATCATGGCCCTGGGGATCTCACAGACATAATCCGTAACTGTGAGGATACTATACAACTACCCTTCTTCTAAGAAGATATCCGAATATACAATCCCCTGTATTAAGAAACATTATAACCATAATATACTAGTATATAATCTATTCCATACACTATGAGGGTCTACACATATCTATTGGAAGCTCTTTTACTTTTTTAAACTGCATAGACAGTTTTCGCAATAGAACTATTAATTTCGGAAGGGATGGTGGGGATTCCTCCTCACAGAGGATCACCACTATAACCTGTCCGTATTTGATCAGTCACCAATAATTATGATAAATATTTTATCTTATCTCTGCAAATACTTTATTTCTGTATTTGAGCTGCTAATTTCGGAAGGGATGGTAGGGACCCCTCTTCACAGAGGATCACTACTATAACCTGTCCGTACCTTATCAGTTATCAATAATTATGATAAATATTTCTCTATTTTTGCTATTAATTTTCATAACAATATATTTTTAATTTTTGATCTAATCCAATACCATGTTATACTTATCTAATATTAACTATCCCCAAACCCCCAGCCCCAAAGTGTGACACTCACCATTATAATGACTCAATTCACCTCTCAATCCCAATGCACCCTATATTATGAGGCTAACACTCATATCACAACACTCAATTTATTACCACCGATGTTTTTATACAGTATTTATAATGCACACTGCATAAACACTTATATTAGAATCTCACCTTTTCTAAAACTCTGATTTTCTCAAAATTAGGGGATTTGGCACTCAATCATATAAATAGATTGTAGTATATATAATCTTATTTTCACTCACAGTACACTGTATTATATATATTTCTTTATTTTTTTTTTATTTATTTTTTTTGTGGTTTTTCACTTGTTTTTTCACCCCTATTTATTTTATTTATATATCTACATATTTACCCATTTATTGGTGACCTTATTATGATTTGAGCAATATTTGTCCAATGGAATGATATGTATGCTTATACTGAGTGTATCCATAACAACATCATTTTACATACTTTCAAGTATGGAAACCATTCATATGTAATTTCAATAGTACTAGACAGATACAATTAGAAATGGCAGTGATGTAACAGATTTATTGGGGTTGCTATATCCCTGTGAAAGCAGAAAGATTATTACCTATTCAGGTTCCAGGGCGAGGGCATCGTTACATTCATTGTGCCCCACTTCCTGATCTATGACACACGACCCCCCGATTGGCCGCTACGTGATCACGTGACTGACTACGAAATGGGATGAACCCGTCACCTGACCTAGACTGCTAGTCAGATGACGCGGCACTCTAACTAAGGCCAGTCACGTGATGCGGCTCACTGATCGTGCGACGCAAGACGCAGATCATGTGACACAGGACGCCGGTCACGTGACGCGGGACGCCGGTCACGTGACGACGTACCTGACGAATACAAGCATATGCAGATGAGCATCACGTGATGCCCAAACGGCCTGATGATTGGCCGCCACTAATAGATAAATATAATTGATGTGAGGCTATCTGGTTGGCCTTGAAAAAGCTTAATAGCGAAACGCTGCGTCGGCATCTGTCAGAATAGGGACAAGTCCTCTCAGCTTACCTTATAATTGTTATAGGTAGAAATGAAATGTACTGCATGAGATAGGACGTGGATAGACTTAAGTTATGAGAAATAGAAGATATTGCAGCAGAAAATGTATCCAGTACACTTGTTAAATACAATGTTGCAACAGTAGTGTGCCTACAATTCATGTGGTTTAACCACTAGAGGGCAATCTAAGCCAGTAAATAATACCACTTGAATTGCTGTAATATAGGAATTTCACACTGAACTGTGCAATAATTTCTAGTGTTTCTACACTGGTATATTATCATACTGTACATGATTATTGGAACTAGCAGGAAGTGCCAGTGAGAGTGGCATTACTGCTATCACTTCCAGGGTAACATAACCCAATTATCAGTGTTAATAGGTAATGCCAGTGAGAGTGACATACCTAAAAATAACACTAGATACTAGTGTGGTGATACATTACTATTGGTGGCAATTGTGTGGGAAAATTCTTCTCTTTTCTGTGTATTAAAATTATAAAAGGCACTAACGGGGTACTGCAATTAAGTACTACCCGACAGAGAATTTAATATAAACACCTCCGAATATTTGAGGATTGTTATTCTAACCCGCCTCCTTTGTGAGGGGTGAACCAGTGAGAGGGGGTCACCCTTCACAAGAAGTGTCCATCTACAAGTACAAACACACGAAATACACTAATTTGCCACCACCTGTGATTGGGGAACCAGTGAGAGTGACTTACCCATCACAAGTGGACAATTTTGGTCCTGACTGTAATATAAACCACCCATTGTCAATATATACTTCTCCATTGTTATTTGCCAAATATATGGCTTAATGAACTGATCCTCAAATAAAGGATCTCATCTATCCTTAAGTCTATCCTATAACATCGCTCCCTAACTAACAAATGTGTTTTTAACACACAAACTCTTTATCCTTCCATCACTTACTTTGTCTGTGTAATATATGTAATTTTTTAACCTCTTCATTATTTTCGCTATTCATGAAGTGCCCTCGATGTGGATATAGGGCATCTTAATACATACCAAATAAAAGTTACGTTTTAATAATTTGTGCGTTCCCCCATACAGCCGTTCTCCTCTTCTTGTATAAATACACTGTTTCTGTAGGGAACTGCACCCCCCACGCTGTGGATTCAATATCTGGGGGTCTCTTTTTCCATATTTTTGGACCAAAATCTTGAATAAGGTTGTGCGGGTATATACCCAACCCTGTAAAGGGTTAACCCAAAGGGCCAGGACCCGCCTACTTCCGCTTTGGGGCCAGCAACAGTTGCCAGGTCAACCCTGGGCATGGCTGGGGGCTTCAGAGGGCCAGGCCCCGCCCACTTCCGCTTTGGAGGCCACCAACAGTTGATAGGGCAACCCTGGGCATGGCTGTGAGCTTGAAAGGGCCAGAACGCGCCAACTTCCGCTTTGGGGCCAGCAACAGTTGCCAGGGCAACCCTGGGCATGGCAGGGGGCTTGAGAGGGCCAGGCCCCGCCCACTTCCGCTTTGGGGGCCAGCAACAGTTGCCAGGGCAACCCTGGGCATGGCTTGGGGCTTGAGAGGGCCAGGCCCCGCCCACTTCCGCTATGGGGGCCAGCAACAGTTGCCAGTGCAACCCTGGGCATGGCTGGGGGCTTGAGAGGGCCAGGCCCCGCCCACTTCCGCTTTGGTGGCCACCAAGAAATGATAGGGCAACCCTGGGCATGGTTGGGGGCTTGAGAGGGCCAGGCCCTGCCCACTTCCGCTTTGGAGGCCACCAAGAAATGATAGGGCAACCCTGGGCATGGTTGGGGTCTTGAGAGGCCCAGGCCCCGCCCACTTCCGCTTAGGGGGTTAGCAACAGTTGCCAGGGCAACCTTGGGCATGACTGGGGGCTTGAGAGGGCCAGACCCCGCCCACTTCCTCTTTGGAGGCCAGCAACAGTTGTCAGGGCAACCCTGGGCATGGCTGGGGGATTGAGAGGGCCAGACCCCGCCCACTTCCGCTTTGGAGGCCAGCAACAGTTGCCAGGGCAACCCTGAGCATGACTGGGGGCTTGAGAGGGCCAGGCCCCGCCCACTTCCACTTTGAGGGCCAGCAACATTTGCCAGTGCAACCCTGGGCATGACTGTGGGCTTGAGAGGGTCAGACCCCGCCCACTTCCGCATTGGAGGCCAGCAACAGTTGCCAGGGCAACCCTGGGCAAGGCTGGGGGCTGCAGAGGGCCAGGCCCCGCCCACTTCCGCTTTGGGGGCCAGCAACAGTTAACAGGGCAACCGTGGGTATGGCTGGGGGCTTGAGAGGGCCAGGCCCCTCCCACTTCCGCTTTGGGGGCCAGCAACAATTGCCAGGGCAACCGTGGGCATGGCTGGGGGCTTGAGAGGGCCAGGCCCCGCCCACTTCCGCATTGGGGCCAGCAACAGTTTCCAGGGCAACCCTGGGTATGGCTGGGGGCTTGAGAGGGCCAGGCCCCGCCCACTTCCGCTTTGGGGGCCAGCAAAAGTTGCCAGGGCAACCTTGGGCATGGCTGGGGGCTTGAGAGGGCCAGACCCCGCCCACTTTCTCTTTGGAGGCCAGCAACAGTTGTCAGGGCAACCATGGGCATGGCTGGGGGCTTGAGAGGGCCAGAACCCGCCAACTTCCGATTTGGGGGCCAGCAACAGTTGCCAGGGCAACCCTGGGCATGGCTGGGGGCATGAGAGGGCCAGGACCAGCCCACTTCCGCTTTGGGGGCCAGCCTAAGTTGCTAGGGCAACCTTGGGCATTGCTGGGGGCTTAAGAGGGCCAGGCCCCGCCCACTTCCGCTTTGGGGGCCAGCAACAGTTGTTAGGGCAACCCTGGGCATGGCTGTGGGCTTGGAATGGCCAGGACCAGCCCACTTCCGCTTTAGGGGCCAGCAAAAGTTGCCAGGGCAACCTTGGGCACGACTGGAGGCTTGAGAGGGCCAGGCCCCCCCCCCCACTTCCGCTTTGGGGGCCAGCAACAGTTGCCAGGGCAACCCTGGGCATTGCTGTGGGCTTGAAAGGGCCAGGACCCGCCTACTTCCGCTTTGGGGCCAGCAACAGTTGCCAGGGCAACCCTGGGCATGGCTGGGGGCTTCAGAGGGCCAGGCCCCGCCCACTTCCGCTTTGGAGGCCACCAACAGTTGATAGGGCAACCCTGGGCATGGCTGTGAGCTTGAAAGGGCCAGGACGCGCCTACTTCCGCTTTGGGGCCAGCAACAGTTGCCAGGGCAACCCTGGGCATGGGAGGGGGCTTGAGAGGGCCAGGCCCCGCCCACTTCCGCTTTGGGGGCCAGCAACAGTTGCCAGGGCAACCCTGGGCATGGCTTGGGGCTTGAGAGGGCCAGGCCCCGCCCACTTCCGCTTTGGGGGCCAGCAACAGTTGCCAGGGCAACCCTGGGCATGGCTGGGGGCTTGAGAGGGCCAGAACCCGCCCACTTTCGCTTTGGGGGCCAGCAACAGTCCCCTGGGCAACCCTGGGCATGGCTGGGGGCTTTAGAGGGCCAGGCCCCGCCCATTCCCGCTTTGGAGGCTAGCAACAGTTGCCAGGGCAACCCTTGGCATGGCTGGGGGCTTGAGAGGGCCAGGCCTCGCCCACTTCCGCTTTGGGGGCCAGCAACAGTTGCCAGTGCAACTCTGGGCATGGCTGTGGGCTTGAAAGGGCCAGGACCTGCCTACTTCCGCTTTGGGGCCAGCAACAGTTGCCAGGGCAACCCTGGGCATGGCTGGGGGCTTGAGAGGGCCAGGCCCCGCCCACTTCCGCTTTGGAGGCCACCAAGATTTGATAGTGCAACCCTGGGCATGGTTCTGGGCTTGAGAGGGACAGGCCCCGCCCACTTCCGCTTAGGGGGCCAGCAACAGTTGCCAGGGCAACCCTGGGCATGGCTGGGGGCTTGAGAGGCCCAGGCCCCGCCCACTTCCGCTTTGGGAGCCAGCAACAATTGCCAAGGCAACCCTGTGTATGGCTGGGGGATTGAGAGGGCCAGACCCCGCCCACTTCCTCTTTGGAGGCCAGCAAGAGTTGCCAGGGCAACCCTGAGCATGGCTGGGGGCTTGAGAGGGCCAAGCCCCGCCCACTTCCGCTTTGAGGGCCAGCAACAGTTGCCAGGGCAACACTGAGCATGGCTGGGGGCTTGAGAGGGCCAGGCCCCGCCCACTTCCGCTTTGAGGGCCAGCAACAGTTGCCAGGGCAACCCTGAGCATGGCTGGGGGCTTGAGAGGGCCAGGCCCCGCCCACTTCCGCTCTGGAGGCCAGCAACAGTTGCCAGGGCAACCCTGAGCATGGCTGGGGGCTTGAGAGGGCCAGGCCCCGCCCACTTCCGCTTTGAGGGCCAGCAACAGTTGCCAGGGCAACCTTGGGCACGACCGTGGGCTTGAGAGGGCCAGGCCCCGCCCACTTCCGCTTTGGGGGCCAGCAAAAGTTGCCAGGGCAACCTTGGGCACGACTGGGGGCTTGAGAGGGCCAGGCCCCCCCCCACTTCCGCTTTGGGGGCCAGCAACAGTTGCCAGGGCAACCCTGGGCATGGCTGTGTGCTTGGAAGGGCCAGGACCAGCCCACTTCCGCTTTGGGGGCCAGCAAAAGTTGCCAGGGCAACCTTGGGCACGACTGGGGGCTTGAGAAGGCCAGGCCCCCCCCACTTCCGCTTTGGGGGCCAGCAACAGTTGCCAGGGCAACCCTGGGCATTGCTGTGGGCTTGAAAGGGCCAGGACCCGCCTACTTCCGCTTTGGGGCCAGCAACAGTTGCCAGGGCATCCCTGGGCATGGCTGGGGGCTTCAGAGGGCCAGGCCCCGCCCACTTCCGCTTTGGAGGCCACCAACAGTTGATAGGGCAACCCTGGGCATGGCTGTGAGCTTGAAAGGGCCAGGACGCGCCTACTTCCGCTTTGGGGACAGCAACAGTTGCCAGGGCAACCCTGGGCATGGGAGGGGGCTTGAGAGGGCCAGGCCCCGCCCACTTCCGCTTTGGGGGCCAGCAACAGTTGCCAGGGCAACCCTGGGCATGGCTTTGGGCTTGAGAGGGCCAGGCCCCGCCCACTTCCGCTTTGGGGGCCAGCAACAGTTGCCAGGGCAACCCTGGGCATGGCTGGGGGCTTGAGAGGGCCAGGCCCCGCCCACTTCCGCTTTGGTGGCCACCAAGAAATGATAGGGCAACCCTGGGCATGGTTGGGGGCTTGAGAGGGCCAGGCCCCGCCCACTTCCGCTTTGGAGGCCACCAAGAAATGATAGGACAACCCTGGGCATGGTTGGGGGCTTGAGAGGGCCAGGCCCCGCCCACTTCCGCATTGGGGCCAGCAACAGTTGCCAGGGCAACCCTGGGTATGGCTGGGGCTTGAGAGGCCCAGGCCCCGCCCACTTCCGCTTTGGGGGTTAGCAACAGTTGCCAGGGCAACCTTGGGCATGACTGGGGTTTTGAGAGGGCCAGACCCTGCCCACTCCCTCTTTGGAGGCCAGCAACAGTTGTCAGGGCAACCCTGGGCATGGCTGGGGGATTGAGAGGGCCAGACCCCGCCCACTTCCGCTTTGGAGGCCAGCAACAGTTGCCAGGGCAACCCTGGGCATAGCTGTGGGCTTGAGAGGGCCAGGCCCCGCCCACTTCCGCCTTGGGGGCCAGCATTAAATGCCAGGGATTCCTGGGCATGGCTGGGGGCTTTAGAGGGCCAGGCCCCGCCCACTTCCGCTTTGGGGGCCAGCAACAGTTGCCAGGGCAACCTTGGGCATGGCTGGGGGCTTTAGAGGGCCAGGCGCCGCCCACTTCCGCTTTGGAGGCCAGCAACAGTTGCCAGGGCAACCCTGGGCATGGCTGGGGGCTTGAGAAGGCCAGGACCAGCCCACTTCCGCTTTGGGGGCCAGCAACAGTTGCCAGGGCAACCTTGGGCACGACCGTGGGCTTGAGAGGGCCAGGCCCCGCCCACTTCCGCTTTGGGGGCCAGCATCAGTTGCCAGGGCTACCCTGGGCATGGCTGGGGGCTTTGGAGGGCCAGGCCCCTCCCACTTCCGCTTTGGAGGCCAGCAACAGTTGCCAGGGCAACCCTGGGCATGGCTGGGGGCTTGAGAGGGCCATGCCCCGCCCACTTCCGCTTTGGGGGCCAGCAACAGTTGCCAGGGCAACCCTGGGCATGGCTGGGGGCTTGAGAGGGCCAGGACCAGCCCACTTCCGCTTTGGGGGCCAGCAAAAGTTGCCAGGGCAACCTTGGGCACGACTGGGGGCTTGAGAGGGCCAGGACCCGCCTACTTCCGCTTTGGGGCCAGCAACAGTTGCCAG
This sequence comes from Crinia signifera, assembly GCF_055691185.1. Taxonomy (NCBI): domain Eukaryota; kingdom Metazoa; phylum Chordata; class Amphibia; order Anura; family Myobatrachidae; genus Crinia; species Crinia signifera. Next base: position 29,913 of record NW_028142437.1, read on the forward strand.
GGCAACCCTGGGCATTGCTGGGGGCTTCAGAGGGCCAGGCCCCGCCCACTTCCGCTTTGGAGGCCACCAACAGTTGATAGGGCAACCCTGGGCATGGCTGTGAGCTTGAAAGGGCCAGGACGCACCTACTTCCGCTTTGGGGCCAGCAACAGTTGCCAGGGCAACCCTGGGCATGGCTGGGGGCTTGAGAGGGCCAGGCCCCGCCCACTTGCGCTTTGGGGGCCAGCAACAGTTGCCAGGGCAACCCTGGGCATGGCTTGGGGCTTGAGAGGGTCAGGCCCCGCCCACTTCCGCTTTGGGGCCAGCAACAGTTGCCAGGGCAACCCTGGGCATGGCTGGGGGCTTGAGAGGGCCAGGCCCCGCCCACTTCCGCTTTGGTGGCCACCAAGAAATGATAGGGCAACCCTGGGCATGGTTGGGGGCTTGAGAGGGCCAGGCCCCGCCCACTTCCGCTTTGGAGGCCACCAAGAAATGATAGGGCAACCCTGGGCATGGTTGGGGGCTTGAGAGGCCCAGGCCCCGCCCACTTCCGCTTTGGGGGTTAGCAACAGTTGCCAGGGCAACCTTGGGCATGACTGGGGGCTTGAGAGGGCCAGACCCCGCCCACTTCCTCTTTGGAGGCCAGCAACAGTTGTCAGGGCAACCCTGGGCATGGCTGGGGGATTGAGAGGGCCAGGCCCCGCCCACTTCCGCTTTGAGGGCCAGCAACATTTGCCAGTGCAACCCGGGGCATGGCTGGGGGCTTTAGAGGGCCAGGCCCTGCCCACTTCCGCTTTGGGGGCCAGCAACAGTTGCCAGGGCAACCCTGGGCATGGCTGGGGGCTTGAGAGGGTCAGACCCCGCCCACTTCCGCATTGGGGCCAGCAACCGTTGCCAGGGCAACACTGGGTATGGCTGGGGGCTTGAGAGGGCCAGGCCCCGCCCATTTCCGCTTTGGGGGCCAGCAAAAATTTCCAGGTCAACCTTGGGCATGGCTGGGGGCTTGAGAGGGCCAGACCCCGCCCACTTCCGCTTTTGGGGGCCAGCAACAGTTGCTAGGGCAACCCTGGGCATGTCTGGGGGCTTGAGAGGGCAAGGACCAGCCCACTTCCGCTTTGGGGGCCAGCAACAGTTGCCAGGGCAACCTTGGGCATGACTGGGGGCTTGAGAGGGCCAGGCCCCGCCCACTTCCGCTTTTGGGGGCCAGCAACAGTTGCTAGGGAAACCTGGGCATGGCTGTGGGCTTGAAAGGGCCAGTACCCACCTACTTCCGCTTTGGGGCCAGAAACATTTGCCAGGGCAAACCTGGGCATGGCAGGGGGCTTGAGAGGACCATGCTCCGCCCACTTCCGCTTTGGGGGCCAGCAACAGTTGCCACGGCAACCCTGGGCATGGCTGGGGGCTTCAGAGGGCCAGGCCCTGCCCACTTCCGCTTTGGAGGCCACCAAGAAATGATAGGGCAACCTTGGGCATGGTTGGGGGCTTGAGAGGGCCAGGCCCCGCCCACTTCCGCTTTGGGGGCCAGCAACAGTTGCCAGGGCAACCCTGGGCATGGCTGGGGGCTTGAGAAGGCCAGGACCCACCCACTTCCGCTTTGGAGCCCAGCAACAGTTGCCAGGGCAACCCTGAGCATGGCTGGGGGCTTGAGAGGGCCAGGCCCCGCCCACTTCCGCTTTGAGGGCCAGCAACAGTTGCCAGTGCAACCCTGGGCATGGCTGTGGGCTTGAGAGGGCCAGGCCCCACCCACTTCCGCTTTGGGGGCCAGCATTAGTTGCCAGGGAACCCTGGGCATGGCTATGGGCTTTAGAGGGCCAGGCCCCGCCCACTTCCGCTTTGGAGGCCAACAACAGTTGCCAGGGCAACCCTGGGCATGACAGGGAGCTTGAGAGGGCCAGGCCCCGCCCACTTCCGCTTTGGGGGCCAGCAACAGTTGCCAGGGCAACACTGGGCATGGCTGGGGGCTTGAGAGGGCCAGGCCCCGCCCACTTCCGCTTTGGATGCCACCAAGAGTTGATAGGGCAACCCTGGGCATGGCTGGGGGCTTGAGACGGCCAGGTTCCGCCCACTTCCGCTTTGGGGGCCAGCAACAGTTGCCAGTGCAACCCTGAGCATGGCTGGGTAATTGAGGGCCAGGCCCCGCCCACTTCCGCTTTGGAGGCCAGCAACAGTTGTCAGGGCAACCCTGGGCATGGCTGGGGGATTGAGAGGGCCAGACCCCGCCCACTTCCGCTTTGGGGGCCAGCAACAGTTAACAGGGCAACTGTTGGTATGGCTGTGGGCTTGAGAGGGCCAGGCCCCTCCCACTTCCGCTTTGGGGGCCAGCAACAATTTCCAAGGCAACCCTGGGTATGGCTGGGGGATTGAGAGGGCCAGACCCCGCCCACTTCCGCTTTAGAGGACAGAAACAGTTGCCAGGGCAACCCTGGGCATGGCTGGGGGCTTGAGAGGGCCAGGCCCTGGCCACTTCCGCTTTGGAGGCCACCAAGAAATGATAGGGCAACCCTGGGCATGGCTGGGGGATTGAGAGGGCCAGGCCCCGCCCACTTCCGCTTTGGGGGCCAGCATCAGTTGCCAGGGCTACCCTCGGCATGGCTGGGGGCTTTGGAGGGCCAGGCCCCGCCCACTTCCGCTTTGTAGGCCAGCAACAGTTGCCATGGCAACCCTGGGCATGGCTTGGGGCTTGAGAGGGCCAGGCCCCGCCCACTTCCGCATTGAGGCCAGCAACAGTTGCCAGGGCAACCTTTGGCATGGCTGGGGGCTTGAGAGGGAAGACCCCACCCACTTCCTCTTTGGAGCCCAGCAACAGTTGCCAGGGCAACCCTGGGCATGGCTGGGGGCTGGAGAGGTCCAGGCCCCGCCCACTTCCGCTTTGGGACCAGCAACAGTTGCCAGTGCAACCCTGGGCATGGCTGGGTAATTGAGAGGGCCAGGCCCCGCCCAATTCCGCTTTGGGAGCCAGCAACAGTTGCCAGGGCAACCTTAAGCATGGCTGCGGGCTTGAGAGGGCCAGGCCCCGCCCACTTCCGCTTTGGAGGCCACCAAGAAATGATAGGGCAACCCTGGGCATGGTTGGGGGCTTGAGAGGGCCAGGCCCCGCCCACTTCCGCATTGGGGCCAGCAACAGTTGCCAGGGCAACCCTGGGTATGGCTGGGGCTTGAGAGGCCCAGGCCCCGCCCACTTCCGCTTTGGGGGTTAGCAACAGTTGCCAGGGCAACCTTGGGCATGACTGGGGTTTTGAGAGGGCCAGACCCTGCCCACTCCCTCTTTGGAGGCCAGCAACAGTTGTCACGGCAACCCTGGGCATGGCTGGGGGATTGAGAGGGCCAGACCCCGCCCACTTCCGCTTTGGAGGCCAGCAACAGTTGCCAGGGCAACCCTGTGCATAGCTGTGGGCTTGAGAGGGCCAGGCCCCGCCCACTTCCGCCTTGGGGGCCAGCATTAAATGCCAGGGATTCCTGGGCATGGCTGGGGGCTTTAGAGGGCCAGGCCCCGCCCACTTCCGCTTTGGGGGCCAGCAACAGTTGCCAGGGCAACCTTGGGCATGGCTGGGGGCTTTAGAGGGCCAGGCGCCGCCCACTTCCGCTTTGGAGGCCAGCAACAGTTGCCAGGGCAACCCTGGGCATGGCTGGGGGCTTGAGAGGGCCAGGACCAGCCCACTTCCGCTTTGGGGGCCAGCAACAGTTGCCAGGGCAACCTTGGGCACGACCGTGGGCTTGAGAGGGCCAGGCCCCGCCCACTTCCGCTTTGGGGGCCAGCATCAGTTGCCAGGGCTACCCTGGGCATGGCTGGGGGCTTTGGAGGGCCAGGCCCCTCCCACTTCCGCTTTGGAGGCCAGCAACAGTTGCCAGGGCAACCCTGGGCATGGCTGGGGGCTTGAGAGGGCCATGCCCCGCCCACTTCCGCTTTGGGGGCCAGCAACAGTTGCCAGGGCAACCCTGGGCATGGCTGGGGGCTTGAGAGGGCCAGGACCAGCCCACTTCCGCTTTGGGGGCCAGCAAAAGTTGCCAGGGCAACCTTGGGCACGACTGGGGGCTTGAGAGGGCCAGCCCTCCCCCACTTCCGCTTTGGGGGCCAGCAACAGTTGCCAGGGCAACCCTAGGCATGGCTGTGGGCTTGAAAGGGCCAGGACCCGCCTACTTCCGCTTTGGGGCCAGCAACAGTTGCCAGGGCAACCCTGGGCATGGCTGGGGGCTTCAGAGGGCCAGGCCCCGCCCACTTCCGCTTTGGAGGCCACCAACAGTTGATAGGGCAACCCTGGGCATGGCTGTGAGCTTGAAAGGGCCAGGACGCACCTACTTCCGCTTTGGGGCCAGCAACAGTTGCCAGGGCAACCCTGGGCATGGCTGGGGGCTTCAGAGGGCCAGTCCCCGCCCACTTGCGCTTTGGGGGCCAGCAACAGTTGCCAGGGCAACCCTGGGCATGGCTTGGGGCTTAAGAGGGCCAGGCCCCGCCCACTTCCGCTTTGGGGGCCAGCAACAGTTGCCAGGGCAACCCTGGGCATGGCTGGGGGCTTGAGAGGGCCAGGCCCCGCCCACTTCCGCTTTGGTGGCCACCAAGAAATGATAGGGCAACCCTGGGCATGGTTGGGGGCTTGAGAGGGCCAGGCCCCGCCCACTTCCGCTTTGGAGGCCACCAAGAAATGATAGGGCAACCCTGGGCATGGTTGGGGGCTTGAGAGGCCCAGGCCCCGCCCACTTCCGCTTTGGGGGTTAGCAACAGTTGCCAGGGCAACCTTGGGCATGACTGGGGGCTTGAGAGGGCCAGACCCCGCCCACTTCCTCTTTGGAGGCCAGCAACAGTTGTCAGGGCAACCCTGGGCATGGCTGGGGGATTGAGAGGGCCAGGCCCCGCCCACTTCCGCTTTGAGGGCCAGCAACATTTGCCAGTGCAACCCGGGGCATGGCTGGGGGCTTTAGAGGGCCAGGCCCTGCCCACTTCCGCTTTGGGGGCCAGCAACAGTTGCCAGGGCAACCCTGGGCATGGCTGGGGGCTTGAGAGGGTCAGACCCCGCCCACTTCCGCATTGGGGCCAGCAACCGTTGCCAGGGCAACCCTGGGTATGGCTGGGGGCTTGAGAGGGCCAGGCCCCGCCCACTTCCGCTTTGGGGGCCAGCAAAAGTTTCCAGGTCAACCTTGGGCATGGCAGGGGGCTTGAGAGGGCCAGACCCCGCCCACTTCCGCTTTTGGGGGCCAGCAACAGTTGCTATGGCAACCCTGGGCATGGCTGGGGGCTTGAGAGGGCAAGGACCAGCCCACTTCCGCTTTGGGGGCCAGCAACAGTTGCCAGGGCAACCTTGGGCACGACTGGGGGCTTGAGAGGGCCAGGCCCCGCCCACTTCCGCTTTTGGGGGCCAGCAACAGTTGCTAGGGCAACCTGGGCATGGCTGTGGGCTTGAAAGGGCCAGTACCCACCTACTTCCGCTTTGGGGGCCAGCAACAGTTGCCACGGCAACCCTGGGCATGGCTGGGGGCTTCAGAGGGCCAGGCCCCGCCCACTTCCGCTTTGGAGGCCACCAAGAAATGATAGGGCAACCCTGGGCATGGTTGGGGGCTTGAGAGTGCCAGGCCCCGCCCACTTCCGCTTTGGGGGCCAGCAACAGTTGCCAGGGCAACCCTGGGCATGGCTGGGGGCTTGAGAAGGCCAGGACCCACCCACTTCCGCTTTGGAGCCCAGCAACAGTTGCCAGGGCAACCCTGAGCATGGCTGGGGGCTTGAGAGGGCCAGGCCCCGCCCACTTCCGCTTTGAGGGCCAGCAACAGTTGCCAGTGCAACCCTGGGCATGGCTGGGGGCTTGAGACGGCCAGGTTCCGCCCACTTCCGCTTTGGGGGCCAGCAACAGTTGCCAGGGCAACCCTGAGCATGGCTGGGTAATTGAGAGGGCCAGGCCCCGCCCACTTCCGCTTTGGAGGACAGCAACAGTTGCCAGGGCAACCCTGGGCATGGCTGGGAGCTTGAGAGGGCCAGGCCCCGCCCACTTCTGCTTTGGGGGCCAGCAACAGTTAACAGGGCAACTGTTGGTATGGCTGTGGGCTTGAGAGGGCCAGGCCCCTCCCACTTCCGCTTTGGGGGCCAGCAACAATTTCCAAGGCAACCCTGGGTATGGCTGGGGGATTGAGAGGGCCAGACCCCGCCCACTTCCGCTTTAGAGGACAGCAACAGTTGCCAGGGCAACCCTGGGCATGGCTGGGGGCTTGAGAGGGCCAGGCCCTGGCCACTTCCGCTTTGGAGGCCACCAAGAAATGATAGGGCAACCCTGGGCATGGCTGGGGGATTGAGAGGGCCAGGCCCCGCCCACTTCCGCTTTGGGGGCCAGCATCAGTTGCCAGGGCTACCCTCGGCATGGCTGGGGGCTTTGGAGGGCCAGGCCCCGCCCACTTCCGCTTTGTAGGCCAGCAACAGTTGCCATGGCAACCCTGGGCATGGCTTGGGGCTTGAGAGGGCCAGGCCCCGCCCACTTCCGCATTGAGGCCAGCAACAGTTGCCAGGGAAACCTTTGGCATGGCTGGGGGCTTGAGAGGGAAGACCCCGCCCACTTCCTCTTTGGAGCCCAGCAACAGTTGCCAGGGCAACCCTGGGCATGGCTGGGGGCTGGAGAGGTCCAGGCCCCGCCCACTTCCGCTTTGGGACCAGCAACAGTTGCCAGTGCAACCCTGGGCATGGCTGGGTAATTGAGAGGGCCAGGCCCCGCCCAATTCCGCTTTGGGGGCCAGCAACAGTTGCCAGGGCAACCTTAAGCATGGCTGGGGGCTTGAGAGGGCCAGGCCCCGCCCACTTCCGCTTTGAGGGCCACCAACATTTGCCAGTGCAACCCTGGGCATGGCTGTGGGCTTGAGAGGGACAGGCCCCGCCCACTTCCGCTTTGGGGGCCAGCATCAGTTGCCAGGGCAACCCTGGGCATGGCTGGGGGCTTTAGAGGGCCAGGCCCCACCCACTTCCGCTTTGGAGGCCAGCAACAGTTGCCAGGGCAACCCTGGGCATGGCTGGGGGCTTGAGAGGGCCATGCCCCGCCCACTTCCGCTTTGGGGGCCAGCATCAGTTGCCAGGGCAACCCTGGGCATGGCTGGGGGCTTTAGAGGGCCAGGCCCCACCCACTTCCGCTTTGGAGGCCAGCAACAGTTGCCAGGGCAACCCTGGGCATGGCTGGGGGCTTGAGAGGGCAGGACCCCGCCCACTTCCTCTTTGGAGGCCAGCAACAGTTGTCAGGGCAACCCTGGGCATGGCTGGGGGCTTGAGAGGGCCATGCCCCGCCCACTTCCGCTTTGGGGGCCAGCAACAGTTGCTAGGGCAACCCTGGGCATGGCTGGGGGCTTGAAAGGGCCTGGACGCGCCTAATTCCGCTTTGGGGCCAGCAACAGTTGCCAGGGCAACCCTGGGCATGGCAGTGGGCTTGAGAGGGCCAGGCCCCGCCCACTTCCGGTTTGGGGGCCAGCAACAGTTGCCAGGGCAACCCTGGGCATGGCTTGGGGCTTGAGAGGGCCAGGCCCCGCCCACTTCCGCTTTGGGGGCCAGCATCAGTTGCCAGGGCTACCCTGGGCATGGCTGGGGGCTTTGGAGGGCCAGGCCCCGCCCACTTCCGCTTTGGAGGCTAGCAACAGTTTCCAGGGCAACCCTCGGCATGGCTGGGGGCTTGAGAGGGCAGGACCCCCCCACTTCCGCTTTGGGGGCCAGCAACAGTTGCCAGGGCAACCTTGCGCATGGCTGTGGGCTTGAGAGGGCCAGGACCAGCCCACTTCCGCTTTGGGGGCCAGCAAAAGTTGCCAGGGCAACCTTGGGCACGACTGGGGGCTTGAGAGGGCCACCCCGCCCACTTCCGCTTTGGGGGCCAGCAACAGTTGCCAGGGCAACCCTGGGCATGGCTGTGGGCTTGACAGGGCCAGGACCCGCCCACTTCCGCTTTGGGGCCAGCAACAGTTAACAGGGCAACCGTGGGTATGGCTGGGGGCTTGAGAGGGCCAGGCCCCTCCCACTTCCGCTTTGGAGGCCAGCAACAATTGCCTAGGCAACCCTGGGTATGGCTGGGGGATTGAGAGGGCCAGACCCCGCCCACTTCCGCTTTGGGGCCAGCAACAGTAGCCAGGGCAACCCTGGGCATGGCTTGGGGCTTGAGAGGGCCAGGCCCCGCCCACTTCCGCTTTGGAGGCCACCAAGAGTTTATAGGGCAACCCTGGGCATGGTTGGGGGCTTGAGAGAGCTAGGCCCCGCCCACTTCCGCTTTGGGGGCCAGCATCAGTTGCCAGGGAACCCTGGGCATGGCTGGGGGCTTTAGAGGGCCAGGCCCCGCCCACTTCCGCTTTGGAGGCCACCAAGAGTTGATAGGGCAACCCTGGGCATGGTTCTGGGCTTGAGAGGGCCAGGCCCCGCCCACTTCCGCTTAGGGGGCCAGCAACAGTTGCCAGGGCAACCCTGGGCATGGCTGGGGGCTTGAGAGGGTCAGACCCCGCCCACTTCCGCATTGGAGGCCAGCAACAGTTGCCAGGGCAACACTGGGCAAGGCTGGGGGCTTGAGAGGGCCAGGCCCCGCCCACTTCCGCTTTGTGGGCCAGCAACAGTTAAAAGGGCAACCGTGGGTATGGCTGGGGGCTTGAGAGAGCCAGGCCACTCCAACTTCCGCTTTGGGGGCCAGCAACAATTGCCAAGGCAACCCTGGGTATGGCTGGGGGATTGAGAGGGCCAGACAACGCCCACTTCCGCTTTGGAGGCCAGCAACAGTTGCCAGGGCAACCCTGGGCATGGCTGGGGGCTTGAGAGGGCCAGGCCCCGCCCACTTCCGCATTGGGGCCAGCAACAGTTGCCAGGGCAACCCTGGGTATGGCTGAAGGCTTGAGAGGGCCAGGCCCCGCCCACTTCTGCTTTGGGGGCCAGCAAAAGTGTCCAGGTCAACCTTGGGCATGGCTGGGGGCTTGAGAGGGCCAGACCCCGCCCACTTCCTCTTTGAAGGCAGGCAACAGTTGTCAGGGCAACCCTGGGCATGGCTGGGGGCTTGAGAGGGCCAGAACCCGCCCACTTCCGCTTTGGGGGCCAGCAACAGTTGCCAGGGCAACCCTGGGCATGGCTGGGGCTTGAGAGGGCCAGGACCAGCCCACTTCCGCTTTGGAGGCCAGCCACAGTTGCCAGGGCAACCCTGGGCAAGGCTGGGGGCTTGAGAGGGCCAGGCCCCGCCCACTTCCGCATTGGGGCCAGCAACCGTTGCTAGGGCAACCCTGGGTATGGCTGGGGGCTTGAGAGGGCCAGGCCCCGCCCACTTCCGCTTTGGGGGCCAGCAAAAGTTTCCAGGTCAACCTTGGGCATGGCTTGGGGCTTGAGAGGGCCAGACCCCGCCCACTTCCTCTTTGGAGGCCAGCAACAGTTGTCAGGGCAACCCTGGGCATGGCTGGGGGCTTGAGAGGGCCAGAACCCGCCCACTTCCGCTTAGGGGGCCAGCAACAGTTGCCAGGGCAACCCTGGGCATGGCTGGGGGCTTGAGAGGGTCAGACCCCTTCCACTTCCGCATTGGAGGCCAGCAACAGTTGCCAGGGCAACCCTGGGCAAGGCTGGGGGCTTGAGAGGGCCAGGCCCCGCCCACTTCCGCTTTGGGGGCCAGCAACAGTTAACAGGGCAACCGTGGGTATGGCTGGGGGTTTGAGAGAGCCAGGCCCCTCCCACTTCCGCTTTGGGGGCCAGCAACAATTGCCAAGGCAACCCTGGGTATGGCAGGGGGATTGAGAGGGCCAGACCCCGCCCACTTCCGCTTTGGAGGCCAGCAACAGTTGCCAGGGCAACCCTGGGCATGGCTGGGGGCTTGAGAGGGCCAGGCCCCGCCCACTTCCGCATTGGGGCCAGCAACCGTTGCCAGGGCAACCCTGGGCATGGCTGGGGGCTTGAGAGGGCCAGGCCCCGCCCACTTCCGCTTTGGGGGCCAGCAAAAGTTTCCAGGTCAACCTTGGGCATGGCTTGGGGCTTGAGAGGGCCAGACCCCGCCCACTTCCTCTTTGGAGGCCAGCAACAGTTGTCAGGGCAACCCTGGGCATGGCTGGGGGCTTGAGAAGGCCAGGACCCACCCACTTCCGCTTTGGAGCCCAGCAACAGTTGCCAGGGCAACCCTGAGCATGGCTGGGGGCTTGAGAGGGCCAGGCCCCGCCCACTTCCGCTTTGAGGGCCAGCAACAGTTGCCAGTGCAACCCTGGGCATGGCTGGGGGCTTGAGACGGCCAGGTTCCGCCCACTTCCGCTTTGGGGGCCAGCAACAGTTGCCAGGGCAACCCTGAGCATGGCTGGGTAATTGAGAGGGCCAGGCCCCGCCCACTTCCGCTTTGGAGGACAGCAACAGTTGCCAGGGCAACCCTGGGCATGGCTGGGAGCTTGAGAGGGCCAGGCCCCGCCCACTTCTGCTTTGGGGGCCAGCAACAGTTAACAGGGCAACTGTTGGTATGGCTGTGGGCTTGAGAGGGCCAGGCCCCTCCCACTTCCGCTTTGGGGGCCAGCAACAATTTCCAAGGCAACCCTGGGTATGGCTGGGGGATTGAGAGGGCCAGACCCCGCCCACTTCCGCTTTAGAGGACAGCAACAGTTGCCAGGGCAACCCTGGGCATGGCTGGGGGCTTGAGAGGGCCAGGCCCTGGCCACTTCCGCTTTGGAGGCCACCAAGAAATGATAGGGCAACCCTGGGCATGGCTGGGGGATTGAGAGGGCCAGGCCCCGCCCACTTCCGCTTTGGGGGCCAGCATCAGTTGCCAGGGCTACCCTCGGCATGGCTGGGGGCTTTGGAGGGCCAGGCCCCGCCCACTTCCGCTTTGTAGGCCAGCAACAGTTGCCATGGCAACCCTGGGCATGGCTTGGGGCTTGAGAGGGCCAGGCCCCGCCCACTTCCGCATTGAGGCCAGCAACAGTTGCCAGGGAAACCTTTGGCATGGCTGGGGGCTTGAGAGGGAAGACCCCGCCCACTTCCTCTTTGGAGCCCAGCAACAGTTGCCAGGGCAACCCTGGGCATGGCTGGGGGCTGGAGAGGTCCAGGCCCCGCCCACTTCCGCTTTGGGACCAGCAACAGTTGCCAGTGCAACCCTGGGCATGGCTGGGTAATTGAGAGGGCCAGGCCCCGCCCAATTCCGCTTTGGGGGCCAGCAACAGTTGCCAGGGCAACCTTAAGCATGGCTGGGGGCTTGAGAGGGCCAGGCCCCGCCCACTTCCGCTTTGAGGGCCACCAACATTTGCCAGTGCAACCCTGGGCATGGCTGTGGGCTTGAGAGGGACAGGCCCCGCCCACTTCCGCTTTGGGGGCCAGCATCAGTTGCCAGGGCAACCCTGGGCATGGCTGGGGGCTTTAGAGGGCCAGGCCCCACCCACTTCCGCTTTGGAGGCCAGCAACAGTTGCCAGGGCAACCCTCGGCATGGCTGGGGGCTTGAGAGGGCAGGACCCCGCCCACTTCCTCTTTGGAGGCCAGCAACAGTTGTCAGGGCAACCCTGGGCATGGCTGGGGGCTTGAGAGGGCCATGCCCCGCCCACTTCCGCTTTGGGGGCCAGCAACAGTTGCTAGGGCAACCCTGGGCATGGCTGGGGGCTTGAAAGGGCCTGGACGCGCCTAATTCCGCTTTGGGGCCAGCAACAGTTGCCAGGGCAACCCTGGGCATGGCAGTGGGCTTGAGAGGGCCAGGCCCCGCCCACTTCCGGTTTGGGGGCCAGCAACAGTTGCCAGGGCAACCCTGGGCATGGCTTGGGGCTTGAGAGGGCCAGGCCCCGCCCACTTCCGCTTTGGGGGCCAGCATCAGTTGCCAGGGCTACCCTGGGCATGGCTGGGGGCTTTGGAGGGCCAGGCCCCGCCCACTTCCGCTTTGGAGGCTAGCAACAGTTTCCAGGGCAACCCTCGGCATGGCTGGGGGCTTGAGAGGGCAGGACCCCCCCACTTCCGCTTTGGGGGCCAGCAACAGTTGCCAGGGCAACCTTGCGCATGGCTGTGGGCTTGAGAGGGCCAGGACCAGCCCACTTCCGCTTTGGGGGCCAGCAAAAGTTGCCAGGGCAACCTTGGGCACGACTGGGGGCTTGAGAGGGCCACCCCGCCCACTTCCGCTTTGGGGGCCAGCAAAAGTGTCCAGGTCAACCTTGGGCATGGCTGGGGGCTTGAGAGGGCCAGACCCCGCCCACTTCCTCTTTGAAGGCAGGCAACAGTTGTCAGGGCAACCCTGGGCATGGCTGGGGGCTTGAGAGGGCCAGAACCCGCCCACTTCCGCTTTGGGGGCCAGCAACAGTTGCCAGGGCAACCCTGGGCATGGCTGGGGCTTGAGAGGGCCAGGACCAGCCCACTTCCGCTTTGGAGGCCAGCCACAGTTGCCAGGGCAACCCTGGGCAAGGCTGGGGGCTTGAGAGGGCCAGGCCCCGCCCACTTCCGCATTGGGGGCCAGCAACCGTTGCTAGGGCAACCCTGGGTATGGCTGGGGGCTTGAGAGGGCCAGGCCCCGCCCACTTCCGCTTTGGGGGCCAGCAAAAGTTTCCAGGTCAACCTTGGGCATGGCTTGGGGCTTGAGAGGGCCAGACCCCGCCCACTTCCTCTTTGGAGGCCAGCAACAGTTGTCAGGGCAACCCTGGGCATGGCTGGGGGCTTGAGAGGGCCAGAACCCGCCCACTTCCGCTTAGGGGGCCAGCAACAGTTGCCAGGGCAACCCTGGGCATGGCTGGGGGCTTGAGAGGGTCAGACCCCTTCCACTTCCGCATTGGAGGCCAGCAACAGTTGCCAGGGCAACCCTGGGCAAGGCTGGGGGCTTGAGAGGGCCAGGCCCCGCCCACTTCCGCTTTGGGGGCCAGCAACAGTTAACAGGGCAACCGTGGGTATGGCTGGGGGTTTGAGAGAGCCAGGCCCCTCCCACTTCCGCTTTGGGGGCCAGCAACAATTGCCAAGGCAACCCTGGGTATGGCAGGGGGATTGAGAGGGCCAGACCCCGCCCACTTCCGCTTTGGAGGCCAGCAACAGTTGCCAGGGCAACCCTGGGCATGGCTGGGGGCTTGAGAGGGCCAGGCCCCGCCCACTTCCGCATTGGGGCCAGCAACCGTTGCCAGGGCAACCCTGGGCATGGCTGGGGGCTTGAGAGGGCCAGGCCCCGCCCACTTCCGCTTTGGGGGCCAGCAAAAGTTTCCAGGTCAACCTTGGGCATGGCTTGGGGCTTGAGAGGGCCAGACCCCGCCCACTTCCTCTTTGGAGGCCAGCAACAGTTGTCAGGGCAACCCTGGGCATGGCTGGGGGCTTGAGAAGGCCAGGACCCACCCACTTCCGCTTTGGAGCCCAGCAACAGTTGCCAGGGCAACCCTGAGCATGGCTGGGGGCTTGAGAGGGCCAGGCCCCGCCCACTTCCGCTTTGAGGGCCAGCAACAGTTGCCAGTGCAACCCTGGGCATGGCTGGGGGCTTGAGACGGCCAGGTTCCGCCCACTTCCGCTTTGGGGGCCAGCAACAGTTGCCAGGGCAACCCTGAGCATGGCTGGGTAATTGAGAGGGCCAGGCCCCGCCCACTTCCGCTTTGGAGGACAGCAACAGTTGCCAGGGCAACCCTGGGCATGGCTGGGAGCTTGAGAGGGCCAGGCCCCGCCCACTTCTGCTTTGGGGGCCAGCAACAGTTAACAGGGCAACTGTTGGTATGGCTGTGGGCTTGAGAGGGCCAGGCCCCTCCCACTTCCGCTTTGGGGGCCAGCAACAATTTCCAAGGCAACCCTGGGTATGGCTGGGGGATTGAGAGGGCCAGACCCCGCCCACTTCCGCTTTAGAGGACAGCAACAGTTGCCAGGGCAACCCTGGGCATGGCTGGGGGCTTGAGAGGGCCAGGCCCTGGCCACTTCCGCTTTGGAGGCCACCAAGAAATGATAGGGCAACCCTGGGCATGGCTGGGGGATTGAGAGGGCCAGGCCCCGCCCACTTCCGCTTTGGGGGCCAGCATCAGTTGCCAGGGCTACCCTCGGCATGGCTGGGGGCTTTGGAGGGCCAGGCCCCGCCCACTTCCGCTTTGTAGGCCAGCAACAGTTGCCATGGCAACCCTGGGCATGGCTTGGGGCTTGAGAGGGCCAGGCCCCGCCCACTTCCGCATTGAGGCCAGCAACAGTTGCCAGGGAAACCTTTGGCATGGCTGGGGGCTTGAGAGGGAAGACCCCGCCCACTTCCTCTTTGGAGCCCAGCAACAGTTGCCAGGGCAACCCTGGGCATGGCTGGGGGCTGGAGAGGTCCAGGCCCCGCCCACTTCCGCTTTGGGACCAGCAACAGTTGCCAGTGCAACCCTGGGCATGGCTGGGTAATTGAGAGGGCCAGGCCCCGCCCAATTCCGCTTTGGGGGCCAGCAACAGTTGCCAGGGCAACCTTAAGCATGGCTGGGGGCTTGAGAGGGCCAGGCCCCGCCCACTTCCGCTTTGAGGGCCACCAACATTTGCCAGTGCAACCCTGGGCATGGCTGTGGGCTTGAGAGGGACAGGCCCCGCCCACTTCCGCTTTGGGGGCCAGCATCAGTTGTCCGGGCAACCCTGGGCATGGCTGGGGGCTTTAGAGGGCCAGGCCCCACCCACTTCCGCTTTGGAGGCCAGCAACAGTTGCCAGGGCAACCCTCGGCATGGCTGGGGGCTTGAGAGGGCAGGACCCCGCCCACTTCCTCTTTGGAGGCCAGCAACAGTTGTCAGGGCAACCCTGGGCATGGCTGGGGGCTTGAGAGGGCCATGCCCCGCCCACTTCCGCTTTGGGGGCCAGCAACAGTTGCTAGGGCAACCCTGGGCATGGCTGGGGGCTTGAAAGGGCCTGGACGCGCCTAATTCCGCTTTGGGGCCAGCAACAGTTGCCAGGGCAACCCTGGGCATGGCAGTGGGCTTGAGAGGGCCAGGCCCCGCCCACTTCCGGTTTGGGGGCCAGCAACAGTTGCCAGGGCAACCCTGGGCATGGCTTGGGGCTTGAGAGGGCCAGGCCCCGCCCACTTCCGCTTTGGGGGCCAGCATCAGTTGCCAGGGCTACCCTGGGCATGGCTGGGGGCTTTGGAGGGCCAGGCCCCGCCCACTTCCGCTTTGGAGGCTAGCAACAGTTTCCAGGGCAACCCTCGGCATGGCTGGGGGCTTGAGAGGGCAGGACCCCCCCACTTCCGCTTTGGGGGCCAGCAACAGTTGCCAGGGCAACCTTGCGCATGGCTGTGGGCTTGAGAGGGCCAGGACCAGCCCACTTCCGCTTTGGGGGCCAGCAAAAGTTGCCAGGGCAACCTTGGGCACGACTGGGGGCTTGAGAGGGCCACCCCGCCCACTTCCGCTTTGGGGGCCAGCAAAAGTGTCCAGGTCAACCTTGGGCATGGCTGGGGGCTTGAGAGGGCCAGACCCCGCCCACTTCCTCTTTGAAGGCAGGCAACAGTTGTCAGGGCAACCCTGGGCATGGCTGGGGGCTTGAGAGGGCCAGAACCCGCCCACTTCCGCTTTGGGGGCCAGCAACAGTTGCCAGGGCAACCCTGGGCATGGCTGGGGCTTGAGAGGGCCAGGACCAGCCCACTTCCGCTTTGGAGGCCAGCCACAGTTGCCAGGGCAACCCTGGGCAAGGCTGGGGGCTTGAGAGGGCCAGGCCCCGCCCACTTCCGCATTGGGGCCAGCAACCGTTGCTAGGGCAACCCTGGGTATGGCTGGGGGCTTGAGAGGGCCAGGCCCCGCCCACTTCCGCTTTGGGGGCCAGCAAAAGTTTCCAGGTCAACCTTGGGCATGGCTTGGGGCTTGAGAGGGCCAGACCCCGCCCACTTCCTCTTTGGAGGCCAGCAACAGTTGTCAGGGCAACCCTGGGCATGTCTGGGGGCTTGAGAGGGCCAGAACCCGCCCACTTCCGCTTAGGGGGCCAGCAACAGTTGCCAGGGCAACCCTGGGCATGGCTGGGGGCTTGAGAGGGTCAGACCCCTTCCACTTCCGCATTGGAGGCCAGCAACAGTTGCCAGGGCAACCCTGGGCAAGGCTGGGGGCTTGAGAGGGCCAGGCCCCGCCCACTTCCGCTTTGGGGGCCAGCAACAGTTAACAGGGCAACCGTGGGTATGGCTGGGGGTTTGAGAGAGCCAGGCCCCTCCCACTTCCGCTTTGGGGGCCAGCAACAATTGCCAAGGCAACCCTGGGTATGGCAGGGGGATTGAGAGGGCCAGACCCCGCCCACTTCCGCTTTGGAGGCCAGCAACAGTTGCCAGGGCAACCCTGGGCATGGCTGGGGGCTTGAGAGGGCCAGGCCCCGCCCACTTCCGCATTGGGGCCAGCAACCGTTGCCAGGGCAACCCTGGGCATGGCTGGGGGCTTGAGAGGGCCAGGCCCCGCCCACTTCCGCTTTGGGGGCCAGCAAAAGTTTCCAGGTCAACCTTGGGCATGGCTTGGGGCTTGAGAGGGCCAGACCCCGCCCACTTCCTCTTTGGAGGCCAGCAACAGTTGTCAGGGCAACCCTGGGCATGGCTGGGGGCTTGAGAGGGCCAGAACCCGCCCACTTCCGCTTAGGGGGCCAGCAACAGTTGCCAGGGCAACCCTGGGCATGGCTGGGGGCTTGAGAGGGTCAGACCCCTTCCACTTCCGCATTGGAGGCCAGCAACAGTTGCCAGGGCAACCCTGGGCAAGGCTGGGGGCTTGAGAGGGCCAGGCCCCGCCCACTTCCGCTTTGGGGGCCAGCAACAGTTAACAGGGCAACCGTGGGTATGGCTGGGGGTTTGAGAGAGCCAGGCCCCTCCCACTTCCGCTTTGGGGGCCAGCAACAATTGCCAAGGCAACCCTGGGTATGGCAGGGGGATTGAGAGGGCCAGACCCCGCCCACTTCCGCTTTGGAGGCCAGCAACAGTTGCCAGGGCAACCCTGGGCATGGCTGGGGGCTTGAGAGGGCCAGGCCCCGCCCACTTCCGCATTGGGGCCAGCAACCGTTGCCAGGGCAACCCTGGGCATGGCTGGGGGCTTGAGAGGGCCAGGCCCCGCCCACTTCCGCTTTGGGGGCCAGCAAAAGTTTCCAGGTCAACCTTGGGCATGGCTTGGGGCTTGAGAGGGCCAGACCCCGCCCACTTCCTCTTTGGAGGCCAGCAACAGTTGTCAGGGCAACCCTGGGCATGGCTGGGGGCTTGAGAAGGCCAGGACCCACCCACTTCCGCTTTGGAGCCCAGCAACAGTTGCCAGGGCAACCCTGAGCATGGCTGGGGGCTTGAGAGGGCCAGGCCCCGCCCACTTCCGCTTTGAGGGCCAGCAACAGTTGCCAGTGCAACCCTGGGCATGGCTGGGGGCTTGAGACGGCCAGGTTCCGCCCACTTCCGCTTTGGGGGCCAGCAACAGTTGCCAGGGCAACCCTGAGCATGGCTGGGTAATTGAGAGGGCCAGGCCCCGCCCACTTCCGCTTTGGAGGACAGCAACAGTTGCCAGGGCAACCCTGGGCATGGCTGGGAGCTTGAGAGGGCCAGGCCCCGCCCACTTCTGCTTTGGGGGCCAGCAACAGTTAACAGGGCAACTGTTGGTATGGCTGTGGGCTTGAGAGGGCCAGGCCCCTCCCACTTCCGCTTTGGGGGCCAGCAACAATTTCCAAGGCAACCCTGGGTATGGCTGGGGGATTGAGAGGGCCAGACCCCGCCCACTTCCGCTTTAGAGGACAGCAACAGTTGCCAGGGCAACCCTGGGCATGGCTGGGGGCTTGAGAGGGCCAGGCCCTGGCCACTTCCGCTTTGGAGGCCACCAAGAAATGATAGGGCAACCCTGGGCATGGCTGGGGGATTGAGAGGGCCAGGCCCCGCCCACTTCCGCTTTGGGGGCCAGCATCAGTTGCCAGGGCTACCCTCGGCATGGCTGGGGGCTTTGGAGGGCCAGGCCCCGCCCACTTCCGCTTTGTAGGCCAGCAACAGTTGCCATGGCAACCCTGGGCATGGCTTGGGGCTTGAGAGGGCCAGGCCCCGCCCACTTCCGCATTGAGGCCAGCAACAGTTGCCAGGGAAACCTTTGGCATGGCTGGGGGCTTGAGAGGGAAGACCCCGCCCACTTCCTCTTTGGAGCCCAGCAACAGTTGCCAGGGCAACCCTGGGCATGGCTGGGGGCTGGAGAGGTCCAGGCCCCGCCCACTTCCGCTTTGGGACCAGCAACAGTTGCCAGTGCAACCCTGGGCATGGCTGGGTAATTGAGAGGGCCAGGCCCCGCCCAATTCCGCTTTGGGGGCCAGCAACAGTTGCCAGGGCAACCTTAAGCATGGCTGGGGGCTTGAGAGGGCCAGGCCCCGCCCACTTCCGCTTTGAGGGCCACCAACATTTGCCAGTGCAACCCTGGGCATGGCTGTGGGCTTGAGAGGGACAGGCCCCGCCCACTTCCGCTTTGGGGGCCAGCATCAGTTGTCCGGGCAACCCTGGGCATGGCTGGGGGCTTTAGAGGGCCAGGCCCCACCCACTTCCGCTTTGGAGGCCAGCAACAGTTGCCAGGGCAACCCTCGGCATGGCTGGGGGCTTGAGAGGGCAGGACCCCGCCCACTTCCTCTTTGGAGGCCAGCAACAGTTGTCAGGGCAACCCTGGGCATGGCTGGGGGCTTGAGAGGGCCATGCCCCGCCCACTTCCGCTTTGGGGGCCAGCAACAGTTGCTAGGGCAACCCTGGGCATGGCTGGGGGCTTGAAAGGGCCTGGACGCGCCTAATTCCGCTTTGGGGCCAGCAACAGTTGCCAGGGCAACCCTGGGCATGGCAGTGGGCTTGAGAGGGCCAGGCCCCGCCCACTTCCGGTTTGGGGGCCAGCAACAGTTGCCAGGGCAACCCTGGGCATGGCTTGGGGCTTGAGAGGGCCAGGCCCCGCCCACTTCCGCTTTGGGGGCCAGCATCAGTTGCCAGGGCTACCCTGGGCATGGCTGGGGGCTTTGGAGGGCCAGGCCCCGCCCACTTCCGCTTTGGAGGCTAGCAACAGTTTCCAGGGCAACCCTCGGCATGGCTGGGGGCTTGAGAGGGCAGGACCCCCCCACTTCCGCTTTGGGGGCCAGCAACAGTTGCCAGGGCAACCTTGCGCATGGCTGTGGGCTTGAGAGGGCCAGGACCAGCCCACTTCCGCTTTGGGGGCCAGCAAAAGTTGCCAGGGCAACCTTGGGCACGACTGGGGGCTTGAGAGGGCCACCCCGCCCACTTCCGCTTTGGGGGCCAGCAAAAGTGTCCAGGTCAACCTTGGGCATGGCTGGGGGCTTGAGAGGGCCAGACCCCGCCCACTTCCTCTTTGAAGGCAGGCAACAGTTGTCAGGGCAACCCTGGGCATGGCTGGGGGCTTGAGAGGGCCAGAACCCGCCCACTTCCGCTTTGGGGGCCAGCAACAGTTGCCAGGGCAACCCTGGGCATGGCTGGGGCTTGAGAGGGCCAGGACCAGCCCACTTCCGCTTTGGAGGCCAGCCACAGTTGCCAGGGCAACCCTGGGCAAGGCTGGGGGCTTGAGAGGGCCAGGCCCCGCCCACTTCCGCATTGGGGCCAGCAACCGTTGCTAGGGCAACCCTGGGTATGGCTGGGGGCTTGAGAGGGCCAGGCCCCGCCCACTTCCGCTTTGGGGGCCAGCAAAAGTTTCCAGGTCAACCTTGGGCATGGCTTGGGGCTTGAGAGGGCCAGACCCCGCCCACTTCCTCTTTGGAGGCCAGCAACAGTTGTCAGGGCAACCCTGGGCATGTCTGGGGGCTTGAGAG
The DNA here is from genome assembly GCF_055691185.1 of Crinia signifera. Lineage (NCBI taxonomy): Eukaryota > Metazoa > Chordata > Amphibia > Anura > Myobatrachidae > Crinia > Crinia signifera. Next base: position 49,488 of record NW_028142437.1, read on the forward strand.
GGCCAGAACCCGCCCACTTCCGCTTAGGGGGCCAGCAACAGTTGCCAGGGCAACCCTGGGCATGGCTGGGGGCTTGAGAGGGTCAGACCCCTTCCACTTCCGCATTGGAGGCCAGCAACAGTTGCCAGGGCAACCCTGGGCAAGGCTGGGGGCTTGAGAGGGCCAGGCCCCGCCCACTTCCGCTTTGGGGGCCAGCAACAGTTAACAGGGCAACCGTGGGTATGGCTGGGGGTTTGAGAGAGCCAGGCCCCTCCCACTTCCGCTTTGGGGGCCAGCAACAATTGCCAAGGCAACCCTGGGTATGGCAGGGGGATTGAGAGGGCCAGACCCCGCCCACTTCCGCTTTGGAGGCCAGCAACAGTTGCCAGGGCAACCCTGGGCATGGCTGGGGGCTTGAGAGGGCCAGGCCCCGCCCACTTCCGCATTGGGGCCAGCAACCGTTGCCAGGGCAACCCTGGGCATGGCTGGGGGCTTGAGAGGGCCAGGCCCCGCCCACTTCCGCTTTGGGGGCCAGCAAAAGTTTCCAGGTCAACCTTGGGCATGGCTTGGGGCTTGAGAGGGCCAGACCCCGCCCACTTCCTCTTTGGAGGCCAGCAACAGTTGTCAGGGCAACCCTGGGCATGGCTGGGGGCTTGAGAGGGCCAGAACCCGCCCACTTCCGCTTAGGGGGCCAGCAACAGTTGCCAGGGCAACCCTGGGCATGGCTGGGGGCTTGAGAGGGTCAGACCCCTTCCACTTCCGCATTGGAGGCCAGCAACAGTTGCCAGGGCAACCCTGGGCAAGGCTGGGGGCTTGAGAGGGCCAGGCCCCGCCCACTTCCGCTTTGGGGGCCAGCAACAGTTAACAGGGCAACCGTGGGTATGGCTGGGGGTTTGAGAGAGCCAGGCCCCTCCCACTTCCGCTTTGGGGGCCAGCAACAATTGCCAAGGCAACCCTGGGTATGGCTGGGGGATTGAGAGGGCCAGACCCCGCCCACTTCCGCTTTGGAGGCCAGCAACAGTTGCCAGGGCAACCCTGGGCATGGCTGGGGGCTTGAGAGGGCCAGGCCCCGCCCACTTCCGCATTGGGGCCAGCAACCGTTGCCAGGGCAACCCTGGGCATGGCTGGGGGCTTGAGAGGGCCAGAACCCGCCCACTTCCGCTTTGGGGGCCAGCAGCAGTTGCCAGGGCAACCCTGGGCATGGCTGGGGGCTTTAGAGGGCCAGGCCCCGCCCACTCCCGCTTTGGAGGCCAGCAACAGTTGTCAGGGCAACCCTTGGCATGGCTGGGGGCTTGAGAGGGCCAGGCCTCGCCCACTTCCGCTTTGGGGGCCAGCAACAGTTGCCAGTGCAACCCTGGGCATGGCTGTGGGCTTGAAAGGGCCAGGACCCGCCTACTTACGCTTTGGGGCCAGCAATAGTTGCCAGGGCAACCCTGGGCATGGCTGGGGGCTTGAGAGGGCCAGGCCCCGCCCACTTCCGCTTTGGAGGCCACCAAGAGTTGATAGTGCAACCCTGGGCATGGTTCTGGGCTTGAGAGGGCCAGGCCCCGCCCACTTCCCCTTAGGGGGCCAGCAACAGTTGCCAGGGCAACCCTGGGCATGGCTAGGGGCTTGAGAGGGCCAGACCCCGCCCACTTCCTCTTTGGAGGCCAGCAACAGTTGCCAGGGCAACCATGAGCATGGCTGGGGGCTTGAGAGGGCCAAGCCCCGCCCACTTCCGCTTTGAGGGCCAGCAACAGTTGCCAGGGCAACCCTGAGCATGGCTGGGGGCTTGAGAGGGCCAGGCCCCGCCCACTTCCGCTTTGAGGGCCAGCAAAAGTTGCCAGGGCAACCTTGGGCATGGCTGGGGGCTTGAGAGGGCCAGACTCCGCCCACATCCTCTTTGGAGGCCAGCAACAGTTGTCAGGGCAACCCTGGGCATGGCTGGCGGCTTGAGAGGGCCAGAACCCGCCCACTTCCGCTTTGAGGGCCAGCAACAGTCCCCTGGGCAACCCTGGGCATGGCTGGGGGCTTTAGAGGGCCAGGCCCCGCCCATTCCCGCTTTGGAGGCCAGCAACAGTTGCCAGTGCAACCCTGGGCATGGCTGTGGGCTTGAAAGGGCCAGAACCCGCCTTCTTCTGCTTTGGGGCAACCCTGGGCATGGCTGGGGGCTTGAGAGGGCCAGGCCCCGCCCACTTCCGCTTTGGAGGCCACCAAGATTTGATAGTGCAACCCTGGGCATGGTTCTGGGCTTGAGAGGGCCAGGCCCCGCCCACTTCCGCTTAGGGGGCCAGCAACAGTTGCCAGGGCAACCCTGGGCATGGCTGGGGGCTTGAGAGGCCCAGGCCCCGCCCACTTCCGCTTTGGGGGCCAGCAACAATTGCCAAGGCAACCCTGTGTATGGCTGGGGGATTGAGAGTTCCAGACCCGCCCACTTCCTCTTTGGAGGCCAGCAACAGTTGCCAGGGCAACCCTGAGCATGGCTGGGGGCTTGAGAGGGCCAAGACCCGCCCACTTCCGCTTTGAGGGCCAGCAACAGTTGCCAGGGCAACACTGAGCATGGCTGGGGGCTTGAGAGGGCCAGGCCCCGCCCACTTCCGCTTTGAGGGCCAGCAACAGTTGCCAGGGCAACCCTATGCATGGCTGGGGGCTTGAGAGGGCCAGGCCCCGCCCACTTCCGCTTTGGAGGCCAACAACAGTTGCCAGGGCAACCCTGAGCATGGCTGGGGGCTTGAGAGGGCCAGGCCCCGCCCACTTCCGCTTTGAGGGCCAGCAACAGTTGCCAGTGCAACCCTGGGCATGGCTGGGGGCTTGAGAGGGCCAGGCCCCGCCCACTTCCGCTTTGGGGGCCAGCATCAGTTGCCAGGGAACCCTGGGCATGGCTGGGGGCTTTAGAGGGCCAGGCCCCGCCCACTTCCGCTTTGGAGGCCAGCAACAGTTGCCAGGGCAACCTTGGGCACGACCGGGGGCTTGAGAGGGCCAGGCCCCGCCCACTTCCGCTTTGGGGGCCAGCATCAGTTGCCAGGGCTACCCTGGGCATGGCTGGGGGCTTTGGAGGGCCAGGCCCCGCCCACTTCCGCTTTGGAGGCCAGCAACAGTTGCCAGGGCAACCCTGGGCATGGCTGGGGGCTTGAGAGGGCCAGGCCCCGCCCACTTCCGCTTTGAGGGCCAGCAACAGTTGCCAGGGCAACCCTGAGCATGGCTGGGGGCTTGAGAGGGCCAGGCCCCTCCCACTTCCGCTTTGAGGCCCAGCATTAGTTGCCAGGGAACCCTGGGCATGGCTGGGGGCTTTAGAGGGCCAGACCCGCCAACTTCCGCTTTGGAGGCCAGCAACAGTTGCCAGGGCAACCCTGGGCATGGCTGGGGGCTTGAGAGGGCCAGGACCAGCCCACTTCCGCTTTGGGGGCCATCAACAGTTGCCAGGGCAACCTTGGGCACGACCGGGGGCTTGAGGGCCAGGCCCCGCCCACTTCCGCTTTGGGGGCCAGCATCAGTTGCCAGGGCTACCCTGGGCATGGCTGGGGGCTTTGGAGGGCCAGGACCCGCCCACTTCCGCTTTGGAGGCCAGCAACAGTTGCCAGGGCAACCCTGGGCATGGCTGGGGGCTTGAGAGGTCAAGGCCCCGCCAACTTCCGCTTTAGGGGCCAGCATCAGTTGCCAGGGAACCCTGGGCATGGCTGGGGGCTTTAGAGGGCCAGGCCCCGCCCACTTCCGCTTTGGGGGCCAGCATCAGTTGCCAGGGAACCCTGGGCATGGCTGGGGGCTTTAGAAGGCCAGGCCCCGCCCACTTCCGCTTTGGAGGCCAGCAACAGTTGCCAGGGCAACCCTGGGCATGGCTGGGGGCTTGAGAGGGCCAGGACCAGCCCACTTCCGCTTTGGGGGCCAGCAACAGTTGCCAGGGCAACCTTGGGCACGACCGGGGGCTTGAGAGGGCCAGGCCCCGCCCACTTCCGCTTTGGGGGCCAGCAACAGTTGATAGGGCAACCCTGGGCATGGCTGTGAGCTTGAAAGGGCCAGGACGCGCCTACTTCCGCTTTGGGGGCCAGCAACAGTTGCCAGGGCAACCCTGGGCATGGCTGGGGGCTTGAGAGGGCCAGGCCCCGCCCACTTCCGCTTTGGTGGCCACCAAGAAATGATAGGGCAACCCTGGGGATTGTTTGGGGCCTTGATAGGGCCAGGCCCCGCCCACTTCCGCTTTGGAGGCCACCAAGAAATGATAGGGCAACCCTGGGCATGGTTGGGGGCTTGAGAGGCCCAGGCCCCGCCCACTTCCGCTTTGGGGGTTAGCAACAGTTGCCAGGGCAACCTTGGGCATGACTGGGGGCTTGAGAGGGCCAGACCACGCCCACTTCCTCTTTGGAGGCCAGCAACAGTTGTCAGGGCAACCCTGGGCATGGCTGGGGGATTGAGAGGGCCAGGCCCCGCCCACTTCCGCTTTGAGGGCCAGCAACATTTGCCAGTGCAACCCGGGGCATGGCTGGGGGCTTTAGAGGGCCAGGCCCTGCCCACTTCCGCTTTGGGGGCCAGCAACAGTTGCCAGGGCAACCCTGGGCATGGCTGGGGGCTTGAGAGGGTCAGACCCCGCCCACTTCCGCATTGGGGCCAGCAACCGTTGCCAGGGAAACCCTGGGTATGGCTGGGGGCTTGAGAGTGCCAGGCCCAGCCCACTTCCGCTTTGGGGGCCAGCAAAAGTTTCCAGGTCAACCTTGGGCATGGCTGGGGGCTTGAGAGGGCCAGACCCCGCCCACTTCCTCTTTGGAGGCCAGCAACAGTTGTCAGGGCAACCCTGGGCATGGCTGGGGGCTTAAGAGGGCCAGAACCCGCCCACTTCCGCTTAGGGGGCCAGCAACAGTTGCCAGGGCAACCCTGGGCATGGCTGGGGGCTTGAGAGGGTCAGACCCCTCCCACTTCCGCATTGGAGGCCAGCAACAGTTGCCAGGGCAACCCCGGGCAAGGCTGGGGGCTTGAGAGGGCCAGGCCCCGCCCACTTCCGCTTTGGGTGCCAGCAACAGTTAACAGGGCAACCGTGGGTACGGCTGGGTGCTTGAGAGAGCCATGCCCCTCCCACTTCCGCTTTGGGGGCCAGCAACAATTGCCAAGGCAACCCTGGGTATGGCTGGGGGATTGAGAGGGCCAGGCCCCGCCCACTTCCGCATTGGGGCCAGCAACCGTTGCCAGGGCAACCCTGGGCATGGCTGGGGGCTTGAGAGGGCCAGAACCCGCCCACTTTCGCTTTGGGGGCCAGCAACAGTTGCCAGGGCAACCCTGGGCATGGCTGGGGGCTTTAGAGGGCCAGGCCCCGCCCACTCCCGCTTTGGAGGCCAGCAACAGTTGTCAGGGCAACCCTTGGCATGGCTGGGGGCTTGAGAGGGCCAGGCCTCGCCCACTTCCGCTTTGGGGGCCAGCAACAGTTGCCAGTGCAACCCTGGGCATGGCTGTGGGCTTGAAAGGGCCAGGACCCGCCTACTTACGCTTTATGGCCAGCAATAGTTGCCAGGGAAACCCTGGGCATGGCTGGGGGCTTGAGAGGGCCAGGCCCCGCCCACTTCCGCTTTGGAGGCCACCAAGAGTTGATAGTGCAACCCTGGGCATGGTTCTTGGCTTGAGAGGGCCAGGCCCCGCCCACTTCCGCTTAGGGGGCCAGCAACAGTTGCCAGGGCAACCCTGGGCATGGCTGGGGGCTTGAGAGGGCCAGACCCCGCCCACTTCCTCTTTGGAGGCCAGCAACAGTTGCCAGGGCAACCCTGAGCATGGCTGGGGGCTTGAGATGTCCAAGCCCCGCCCACTTCCGCTTTGAGGGCCAGCAACAGTTGCCAGGGCAACCCTGAGCATGGCTGGGGGCTTGAGAGGGCCAGGCCCCGCCCACTTCCGCTTTGAGGGCCAGCAAAAGTTGCCAGGGCAACCTAGGGCATGGCTGGGGGCTTGAGAGGGCCAGACTCCGCCCACTTCCTCTTTGGAGGCCAGCAACAGTTGTTAGGGCAACCCTGGGCATGGCTGGCGGCTTGAGAGGGCCAGAACCCGCCCACTTCCGCTTTGGGGGCCAGCAACAGTCCCCTGGGCAACCCTGGGCATGGCTGGGGGCTTTAGAGGGCCAGGCCCCGCCCATTCCCGCTTTGGAGGCTAGCAACAGTTGCCAGGGCAACCCTTGGCATGGCTGGGGGCTTGAGAGGGCCAGGCCTCGCCCACTTCCGCTTTGGGGGCCAGCAACAGTTGCCAGTGCAACTCTGGGCATGGCTGTGGGCTTGAAAGGGCCAGGACCTGCCTACTTCCGCTTTGGGGCCAGCAACAGTTGCCAGGGCAACCCTGAGCATGGCTGGGGGCTTGAGAGGGCCAGGCCCCGCCCACTTCCGCTCTGGAGGCCACCAAGATTTGATAGTGCAACCCTGGGCATGGTTCTGGGCTTGAGAGGGCCAGGCCCCGCCCACTTCCTCTTAGGGGGCCAGCAACAGTTGCCAGGGCAACCCTGGGCATGGCTGGGGGCTTGAGAGGCCCAGGCCCCGCCCACTTCCGCTTTGGGGGCCAGCAACAATTGCCAAGGCAACCCTGTGTATGGCTGGGGGATTGAGAGGGCCAGACCCCGCCCACTTCCTCTTTGGAGGCCAGCAACAGTTGCCAGGGCAACCCTGAGCATGGCTGGGGGCTTGAGAGGGCCAGGCCCCGCCCACTTCCGCTCTGGAGGCCAGCAACAGTTGCCAGGGCAACCCTGAGCATGGCTGGGGGCTTGAGAGGGCCAGGCCCCGCCCACTTCCGCTTTGAGGGCCAGCAACAGTTGCCAGGGCAACCCTGAGCATGGCTGGGGGCTTGAGAGGGCCAGGCCCCGCCCACTTCCGCTCTGGAGGCCAGCAACAGTTGCCAGGGCAACCCTGAGCATGGCTGGGGGCTTGAGAGGGCCAGGCCCCGCCCACTTCCGCTTTGAGGGCCAGCAACAGTTGCCAGTGCAACCCTGGACATGGCTGGGGGCTTGAGAGGGCCAGGCCCCGCCCACTTCCGCTTTGGGGGCCAGCATTAGTTGCCAGGGAACCCTGGGCATGGCTGGGGGCTTTAGAGGGCCAGGCCCCGCCCACTTCCGCTTTGGAGGCCAGCAACAGTTGCCAGGGCAACCCTGGGCATGGCTGGGGGCTTAAGAGGGCCAGGACCAGCCCACTTCCGCTTTGGGGGCCAGCAACAGTTGCCAGGGCAACCTTGGGCACGACCGGGGGCTTGAGAGGGCCAGGCCCCGCCCACTTCCGCTTTGGGGGCCAGCATCAGTTGCCAGGGCTACCCTGGGCATGGCTGGGGGCTTTGGAGGGCCAGGCCCCGCCCACTTCCGCTTTGGAGGCCAGCAACAGTTGCCAGGGCAACCCTGAGCATGGCTGGGGGCTTGAGAGGGCCAGGCCCCGCCCACTTCCGCTTTGAGGGCCAGCAACAGTTGCCAGTGCAACACTGGGCATGGCTGTGGGCTTGAGAGGGCCAGGCCCCGCCCACTTCCACTTTGGGGGCCAGCATCAGTTGCCAGGGAACCCTGGGCATAGCTGGGGGCTTTAGAGGGCCAGGCCCCGCCCACTTCCGCTTTGGAGCCAGCAACAGTTGCCAGGGCAACCCTGAGCATGGCTGGGGGCTTGAGAGGTCCAGGCCCCGCCCACTTCCGCTTTGAGGGCCAGCAACAGTTTCCAGTGCAACCCTGGGCATGGCTGGGGGCTTGAGAGGGCCAGGCCCCGCCCACTTCCGCTTTGGGGGCCAGCATCAGTTGCCAGGGAACCCTGGGCATGGCTGGGGGCTTTAGAGGGCCAGGCCCCGCCAACTTCCGCTTTGGAGGCCAGCAACAGTTGCCAGGGCAACCCTGGGCATGGCTGGGGGCTTGAGAGGGCCAGGACCAGCCCACTTCCGCTTTGGGGGCCAGCACCAGTTGCCAGGGCAACCTTTGGCACGACCGGGGGCTTGAGAGGGCCAGGCCCCGCCCACTTCCGCTTTGGGGGCCAGCATCAGTTGCCATGGCTACCCTGGGCATGGCTGGGGGCTTTGGAGGGCCAGGCCCCGCCCACTTCCGCTTTGGAGGCCAGCAACAGTTGCCAGGGCAACCCTGGGCATGGCTGGGGGCTTGAGAGGGCCATGCCCCGCCCACTTCCGCTTTGGGGACCAGCAACAGTTGCCAGGGCAACCCTGGGAATGGCTGGGGGCTTTAGAGGGCCAGGACCAGCCCACTTCCGCTTTGGGGGCCAGCAAAAGTTGCCAGGGCAACCTTGGGCACGACTGGGGGCTTGAGAGGGCCAGGCCCCCCCCCACTTCCGCTTTGGGGGCCAGCAACAGTTGCCAGGGCAACCCTGGGCATGGCTGTGGGCTTGAAAGGGCCAGGACCCGCCTACTTCCGCTTTGGGGCCAGCAACAGTTGCCAGGGCAACCCTGGGCATGGCTGGGGGCTTCAGAGGGCCAGGCCCCGCCCACTTCCGCTTTGGAGGCCACCAACAGTTGATAGGGCAACCCTGGGCATGGCTGTGGGCTTGAAAGGGCCAGGACGCGCCTACTTCCGCTTTGGGGCCAGCAACAGTTGCCAGGGCAACCCTGGGCATGGCAGGGGGCTTGAGAGGCCCAGGCCCCGCCCACTTCCGCTTTGGGGGTTAGCAACAGTTGCCAGGGCAACCTTGGGCATGACTGGGGGCTTGAGAGGGCCAGACCCCGCCCACTTCCTCTTTGGAGGCCAGCAACAGTTGTCAGGGCAACGCTGGGCATGGCTGGGGGATTGAGAGGGCCAGACCCCGCCCACTTCCGCTTTGGAGGCCAGCAACAGTTGCCAGGGCAACCCTGAGCATGACTGGGGGCTTGAGAGGGCCAGGCCCCGCCCACTTCCGCTTTGAGGGCCAGCAACATTTGCCAGTGCAACCCTGGGCATGACTGTGGGCTTGAGAGGGCCAGGCCCCGCCCACTTCCGCATTGGGGCCAGCAACAGTTGCCAGGGCAACCCTGGGTATGGCTCGGGGCTTGAGAGGCCCAGGCCCCGCCCACTTCCGCTTTGGGGGTTAGCAACAGTTGCCAGTGCAACCTTGGGCATGACTGGGGGCTTGAGAGGGCCAGACCCCGCCCACTTCCTCTTTGGAGGCCAGCAACAGTTGTCAGGGCAACCCTGGGCATGGCTGGGGGATTGAGAGGGCCAGACCCCGCCCACTTCCGCTTTGGAGGCCAGCAACAGTTGCCAGGGCAACCCTGAGAATGACTGGGGGCTTGAGAGGGCCAGGCCCCGCCCACTTCCGCTTTGAGGGCCAGCAACATTTGCCAGTGCAACCTGGGCATAGCTGTGGGCTTGAGAGGGCCAGGCCCCGCCCACTTCCGCCTTGGGGGCCAGCATTAGTTGCCAGGGAACCCTGGGCATGGCTGGGGGCTTTAGAGGGCCAGGCCCCGCCCACTTCCGCTTTGGGGGCCAGCAACAGTTGCCAGGGCAACCCTGGGCATGGCTGGGGGCTTTAGAGGGCCAGGCCCCGCCCACTTCCGCTTTGGAGGCCAGCAACAGTTGCCAGGGCAACCCTGGGCATGGCTGGGGGCTTGTGAGGGCCAGGACCAGCCCACTTCCGCTTTGGGGGCCAGCAACAGTTGCCAGGGCAACCTTGGGCACGACCGGGGGCTTGAGAGGGCCAGGCCCCGCCCACTTCCGCTTTGGGGGCCAGCATCAGTTGCCAGGGCTACCCTGGGCATGGCTGGGGGCTTTGGAGGGCCAGGCCCCTCCCACTTCCGCTTTGGAGGCCAGCAACAGTTGCCAGGGCAACCCTGGGCATGGCTGGGGGCTTGAGAGGGCCATGCCCCGCCCACTTCCGCTTTGGGGGCCAGAAACAGTTGCCAGGGCAACCCTGGGCATGGCTGGGGGCTTGAGAGGGCCAGGACCAGCCCACTTCCGCTTTGGGGGCCGGCAAAAGTTGCCAGGGCAACTTTGGGCACGACTGGGGGCTTGAGAGGGCCAGGCCCCCCCCCCACTTCTGCTTTGGGGGCCAGCAACAGTTGCCAGGGCAACCCTAGGCATGGCTGTGGGCTTGAAAGGGCCAGGACCCGCCTACTTCCGCTTTGGGGCCAGCAACAGTTGCCAGGGCAACCCTGGGCATGGCTGGGGGCTTCAGAGGGCCAGGCCCCGCCCACTTCCGCTTTGGAGGCCACCAACAGTTGATAGGGCAACCCTGGGCATGGCAGGGGGCTTGAGAGGGCCAGGCCCCGCCCACTTCCGCTTTGGGGGCCAGCAACAGCTGCCAGGGCAACCCTGGGCATGGCTTGGGGCTTGAGAGGGCCAGGCCCCGCCCACTTCCGCTTTGGGGCCAGCAACAGTTGCCAGTGCAACCCTGGGCATGGCTGGGGGCTTGAGAGGGCCAGGCCCCGCCCACTTCCGCTTTGGTGGCCACCAAGAAATGATAGGGCAACCCTGGGCATGGTTGGGGGCTTGAGAGGGCCAGGCCCCGCCCACTTCCGCTTTGGAGGCCACAAAGAAATGATAGGGCAACCCTGGGCATGGTTGGGGGCTTGAGAGGCCCAGGCCCCGCCCACTTCCGCTTTGGGGGTTAGCAACAGTTGCCAGGGCAACCTTGGGCATGACTGGGGGCTTGAGAGGGCCAGACCCCGCCCACTTCCTCTTTGGAGGCCAGCAACAGTTGTCAGGGCAACGCTGGGCATGGCTGGGGGATTGAGAGGGCCAGACCCCGCCCACTTCCGCTTTGGAGGCCAGCAACAGTTGCCAGGGCAACCCTGAGCATGACTGGGGGCTTGAGAGGGCCAGGCCCCGCCCACTTCCGCTTTGAGGGCCAGCAACATTTGCCAGTGCAACCCTGGGCATGACTGTGGGCTTGAGAGGGCCAGGCCCCGCCCACTTCCGCCTTGGGGGCCAGCATTAGTTGCCAGGGAACCCTGGGCATGGCTGGGGGCTTTAGAGGGCCAGACCCCGCCCACTTCAGCTTTGGGGGCCAGCAACAGTTGACAGGGCAACCCTGGGCATGGCTGGGGGCTTGAGAGGGTCAGACCCCGCCCACTTCCGCATTGGAGGCCAGCAACAGTTGCCAGGGCAACCCTGGGCAAGGCTCGGGGCTGCAAAGGGCCAGGCCCCGCCCACTTCCGCTTTGGGGGCCAGCAACAGTTAACAGGGCAACCGTGGGTATGGCTGGGGGCTTGAGAGGGCCAGGCCCCTCCCACTTCCGCTTTGGGGGCCAGCAACAATTGCCAAGGCAACCCTGGGTATGGCTAGGGGATTGAGAGGGCCAGACAACGCCCACTTCCGCTTTGGAGGCCAGCAACAGTTGCCAGGGCAACCGTGGGCATGGCTGGGGGCTTGAGAGGGCCAGGCCCCGCCCACTTCCGCATTGGGGCCAGCAACAGTTGCCAGGGCAACCCTGGGCATGGCTGGGGGCTTTAGAGGGCCAGGCCCCGCCCACTTCCGCTTTGGAGGCCAGCAACAGTTGCCAGGGCAACCCTGGGCATGGCTGGGGGCTTGTGAGGGCCAGGACCAGCCCACTTCCGCTTTGGGGGCCAGCAACAGTTGCCAGGGCAACCTTGGGCACGACCGGGGGCTTGAGAGGGCCAGGCCCCGCCCACTTCCGCTTTGGGGGCCAGCATCAGTTGCCAGGGCTACCCTGGGCATGGCTGGGGGCTTTGGAGGGCCAGGCCCCTCCCACTTCCGCTTTGGAGGCCAGCAACAGTTGCCAGGGCAACCCTGGGCATGGCTGGGGGCTTGAGAGGGCCATGCCCCGCCCACTTCCGCTTTGGGGGCCAGAAACAGTTGCCAGGGCAACCCTGGGCATGGCTGGGGGCTTGAGAGGGCCAGGACCAGCCCACTTCCGCTTTGGGGGCCGGCAAAAGTTGCCAGGGCAACTTTGGGCACGACTGGGGGCTTGAGAGGGCCAGGCCCCCCCCCCACTTCTGCTTTGGGGGCCAGCAACAGTTGCCAGGGCAACCCTAGGCATGGCTGTGGGCTTGAAAGGGCCAGGACCCGCCTACTTCCGCTTTGGGGCCAGCAACAGTTGCCAGGGCAACCCTGGGCATGGCTGGGGGCTTCAGAGGGCCAGGCCCCGCCCACTTCCGCTTTGGAGGCCACCAACAGTTGATAGGGCAACCCTGGGCATGGCAGGGGGCTTGAGAGGGCCAGGCCCCGCCCACTTCCGCTTTGGGGGCCAGCAACAGCTGCCAGGGCAACCCTGGGCATGGCTTGGGGCTTGAGAGGGCCAGGCCCCGCCCACTTCCGCTTTGGGGGCCAGCAACAGTTGCCAGTGCAACCCTGGGCATGGCTGGGGGCTTGAGAGGGCCAGGCCCCGCCCACTTCCGCTTTGGTGGCCACCAAGAAATGATAGGGCAACCCTGGGCATGGTTGGGGGCTTGAGAGGGCCAGGCCCCGCCCACTTCCGCTTTGGAGGCCACAAAGAAATGATAGGGCAACCCTGGGCATGGTTGGGGGCTTGAGAGGCCCAGGCCCCGCCCACTTCCGCTTTGGGGGTTAGCAACAGTTGCCAGGGCAACCTTGGGCATGACTGGGGGCTTGAGAGGGCCAGACCCCGCCCACTTCCTCTTTGGAGGCCAGCAACAGTTGTCAGGGCAACGCTGGGCATGGCTGGGGGATTGAGAGGGCCAGACCCCGCCCACTTCCGCTTTGGAGGCCAGCAACAGTTGCCAGGGCAACCCTGAGCATGACTGGGGGCTTGAGGAGGGCCAGGCCCCGCCCACTTCCGCTTTGAGGGCCAGCAACATTTGCCAGTGCAACCCTGGGCATGACTGTGGGCTTGAGAGGGCCAGGCCCCGCCCACTTCCGCCTTGGGGGCCAGCATTAGTTGCCAGGGAACCCTGGGCATGGCTGGGGGCTTTAGAGGGCCAGACCCCGCCCACTTCAGCTTTGGGGGCCAGCAACAGTTGACAGGGCAACCCTGGGCATGGCTGGGGGCTTGAGAGGGTCAGACCCCGCCCACTTCCGCATTGGAGGCCAGCAACAGTTGCCAGGGCAACCCTGGGCAAGGCTCGGGGCTGCAAAGGGCCAGGCCCCGCCCACTTCCGCTTTGGGGGCCAGCAACAGTTAACAGGGCAACCGTGGGTATGGCTGGGGGCTTGAGAGGGCCAGGCCCCTCCCACTTCCGCTTTGGGGGCCAGCAACAATTGCCAAGGCAACCCTGGGTATGGCTAGGGGATTGAGAGGGCCAGACAACGCCCACTTCCGCTTTGGAGGCCAGCAACAGTTGCCAGGGCAACCGTGGGCATGGCTGGGGGCTTGAGAGGGCCAGGCCCCGCCCACTTCCGCATTGGGGCCAGCAACAGTTGCCAGGGCAACCCTGGGTATGGCTGGGGGCTTGAGAGGGCCAGGCCCCGCCCACTTCCGCTTTGGGGGCCAGCAAAAGTTGCCAGGGCAACCTTGGGCATGGCTGGGGGCTTGAGAGGGCCAGACCCCGCCCACTTTCTCTTTGGAGGCCAGCAACAGTTGACAGGGCAACCCTGGGCATGGCTGGGGGCTTGAGAGGGCCAGAACCCGCCAACTTCCGCTTTGGGGGCCAGCAACAGTTGCCAGGGCAACCCTGGGCATGGCTGTGGGCTTGAAAGGGCCAGGACCCGCCTACTTCCGCTTTGAGGCCAGCAACAGTTGCCACGGCAACCCTGGGCATGGCTGGGGGCTTGAGAGGGTCAGACCCCGCCCACTTCCGCATTGGAGGCCAGCAACAGTTGCCAGGGCAACCCTGGGCATGGCTGGGGGCTTGCGAGGGCCAGGACCCGCCCATTTCCACTTTGGGGGCCAGCAACAATTGCCAAGGCAACCCTGTGTATGGCTGGGGGATTGAGAGGGCCAGACCCCGCCCACTTCCTCTTTGGAGGCCAGCAACAGTTGCCAGGGCAACCCTGAGCATGGTTGCGGGCTTAAGAGGGCCAGGCCCCGCCCACTTCCACTTTGAGGGCCAGCAACAGTTGCCAGGGCAATCCTGAGCATGGCTGGGGGCTTGAGAGGGCCAGGCCCCGCCCACTTCCGCTTTGAGGGCCAGCAACAGTTGCCAGGGCAACCCTGAGCATGGCTGGGGGCTTGAGAGGGCCAGGCTCATCCCACTTCCGCTTTGAGGGCCAGCAACAGTTGCCAGTGCAACCCTGGGCATGGCTGTGGGCTTGAGAGGGCCAGGCCCCGCCTACTTCCGCTTTGAGGCCAGCAACAGTTGCCACGGCAACCCTGGGCATGGCTGGGGGCTTGAGAGGGTCAGACCCCGCCCACTTCCGCATTGGAGGCCAGCAACAGTTGCCAGGGCAACCCTGGGCATGGCTGGGGGCTTGCGAGGGCCAGGACCCGCCCATTTCCACTTTGGGGGCCAGCAACAATTGCCAAGGCAACCCTGTGTATGGCTGGGGGATTGAGAGGGCCAGGCCCCGCCCACTTCCGCTTTGGAGGCCACCAACAGTTGATAGGGCAACCCTGGGGCATGGCTGGGGGCTTGCGAGGGCCAGGACCCGCCCATTTCCACTTTGGGGGCCAGCAACAATTGCCAAGGCAACCCTGTGTATGGCTGGGGGATTGAGAGGGCCAGACCCCGCCCACTTCCTCTTTGGAGGCCAGCAACAGTTGTCAGGGCAACCCTGGGCATGGCTGGGGGATTGAGAGGACAAGGACCAGCCCACTTCCGCTTTGGGGGCCAGCAACAATTGCCAAGGCAACCCTGGGTATGGCTGGGGTATTGAGAGGGCCACACCCCTCCCACTTCCGCTTTGGAGGCCAGCAACAGTTGCCAGGGCAACCCTGGGCATGGCTGGGGGCTTGAGAGGGCCAGTCCCCGCCCACTTCCGCTTTGGGGGCCAGCAACAGTTGCCAGGGCAACCCTGGGCATGGATTGGGGCTTGAGAGGGCCAGGCCCCGCCCACTTCTGCTTTGGATGCCACCAAGAGTTGATAGGGCAACCCTGGGCATGGTTGGGGGCTTGAGAGAGCCAGGCCCCGCCCACTTCCGCTTTGGGGCCAGCAACGGTTGCCAGGGCAACCCTGGGCATGGCAGGGGGCTTGAGAGGGCCAGGCCCCGCCCACTTCCGCTTTGGTGGCCACCAAGAAATGATAGGGCAACCTTGGGCATGACTGGGGGCTTGAAAGGGCCAGACCCCGCCCACTTCCTCTTTGGAGGCCAGCAACAGTTGTCAGGGCAACCCTGGGCATGGCTGGGGGATTGAGAGGACAAGGACCAGCCCACTTCCGCTTTGGGGGCCAGCAACAATTGCCAAGGCAACCCTGGGTATGGCTGGGGGATTGAGAGGGCCAGACCCCTCCCACTTCCGCTTTGGAGGCCAGCAACAGTTGCCAGGGCAACCTTGGGCATGGCTGGGGGCTTGAGAGGGCCAGGCCCTGCCCACTTCCGCTTTGGGGGCCAGAAACAGTTGCCAGGGCAACCCTGGGCATGGCTTGGGGCTTGAGAGAGCCAGGCCCCGCCCACTTCCGCTTTGGGGCCAGCAACAGTTGCCAGGGCAACCCTGGGCATGGCAGGGGGCTTGAGAGGGCCAGGCCCCGCCCACTTCCGCTTTGGTGGCCACCAAGAAATGATAGGGCAACCCTGGGCATGGTTGGGGACTTGAGAGGGCCAGGCCCCGCCCACTTCCGCTTTGGAGGCCACCAAGAAATGATCGGGCAACCCTGGGCATGGTTGGGGGCTTGAGAGGGCCAGGCCCCGCCCACTTCCGCATTGGGGCCAGCAACAGTTGCCAGGGCAACCCTGGGTATGGCTGGGGGCTTGAGAGGCCCAGGCCCCGCCCACTTCCGCTTTGGGGGCCAGCAACAGTTGCCAGGGCAACCTTGGGCATGACTGGGGCTTGAGAGGGCCAGACCCCGCCCACTTCCTCTTTGGAGGCCAGCAACAGTTGTCAGGGCAACCCTGGGCATGGCTGTGGGCTTGAGAGGGCCAGTCCAAGCCCACTTCCGCTTTGGGGGCCAGCATCAGTTGCCAGGGAATCCTGGGCATGGCTGGGGGCTTTAGAGGGCCAGGCCCCGCCCACTTCCGCTTTGGAGGCCAGCAACAGTTGCCAGGGCAACCCTGGGCATGGCTGGGGGCTTGAGAGGGCCAAGCCTCGCCCACTTCCGCTTTGGGGGCCAGCAACGGTTGCCAGTACAACCCTGGGCATGGCTGTGGGCTTGAAAGGGCCAGGACCCGCCTACTTCCGCTTTGGGGCCAGCAACAGTTGCCAGGGCAACCCTGGGCATGGCTGGGGGCTTGAGTGGGCCAGGCCCCGCCCACTTCCGCTTTGGAGACCAGCAACAGTTGCCAGGGCAACCCTGGGCATGGCTGGGGGCTTGAGAGGGCCAAGCCTCGCCCACTCCGCTTTGGGGGCCAGCAACAGTTGCCAGGGCAAACCTGGGCATGGCAGCGAGCTTGAGTGGGCCAGGCCCCGCCCACTTCCGCTTTGGGGGCCAGCAACAATTACCAAGGCAACCCTGTGTATGGCTGGGGGATTGAGAGGGCCAGACCCCGCCCACTTCCTCTTTGGAGGCCAGCAACAGTTGCCAGGGCAACCCTGAGCATGGCTGGGGGCTTGAGAGGGCCAGGCCCCGCTCACTTCCGCTTTGAGGGCCAGCGACAGCTACCAGTGCAACCCTGGGCATGGCTGTGGGCTTGAGAGGGCCAGTCCAAGCCCACTTCCGCTTTGGGGGCCAGCATCAGTTGCCAGGGAACCCTGGGCATGGCTGGGGGCTTTAGAGGGCCAGGCCCCGCCCACTTCCTTTTTGGAGGCCAGCAACAGTTGCCAGGGCAACCCTGGGTATGGCTGGGGGCTTGAGAGGGCCAAGCCTCTCCCACTTCCGCTTTGGGGGCCAGCAACAGTTGCCAGTGCAACACTGGGCATGGCTGTGGGCTTGAAAGGGCCTGGACCCGCCTACTTCCGCTTTGGGGCCAGCAACAGTTGCCAGGGCAACCCTGGGCATGGCTGGGGGCTTGAGTGGGCCAGACCCCGCCCACTTCCGCTTTGGAGGCCAGCAACAGTTGCCAGGGCAACCCTGGGCATTGCTGGGGGCTTGAGAGGGCCAAGCCTCGCCCACTTCCGCTTTGGGGGCCAGCAACAGTTTCCAGGGCAAAACTGGGCATGGCAGCGAGCTTGAGAGGGCCAGGCCCCGCCCACTTCCGCTTTCGGGGCCAGCAACAGTTGCCAGGGCAACCCTGGGCATGGCTGGGGGCTTGAGTGGGCCAGGCCCTGCACACTTCCGCTTTGGGGGCCAGCAACAGTTAACAGGGCAACCGTGGGTATGGCTGGGGACTTGAGAGGGCCAGGCCCCTCCCACTTCCGCTTTGGAGGCCAGCAACAATTGCCAAGGCAACCCTGGGTATGGCTGGGGGATTGAGTGGGCCAGACCCCGCCCACTTCCGCTTTGGAGGCCAGCAACAGTTGCCAGGGCAACCCTGGGCATGGCTGGGGACTTGAGACCGCCAGGCCCCGTCCATTTCCGCATTGGGGCCAGCAACAGTTGCCAGGGCAACCCTGGGTATGGCTGGGGGCTTTAGAGGGCCAGGCCCCGCCCACTTCCGCTTTGGGGGCCAGCAACAGTTGCGAGGGCAACCCTGGGCATGGCTTGGGGCTTGAGAGGGCCAGGCCCCGCCCACTTCCGCTTTGGAGGCCACCAAGAGTTGATAGGGCAACCCTGGGCATGGATGGGGGCTTGAGAGAGCCAGGCCCCGCCCACTTCCGCTTTGGGGGCCAGCAACAGTTTCCAGGGCAACCCTGGGCATGGCTTGGGGCTTGAGAGGGCCAGGCCCCA
>NW_028142438.1:0-67005 GCF_055691185.1 Crinia signifera
CCTGGCAACTGTTGCTGGCCCCCAAAGCGGAAGTGGGCGGGTTCAGGCCCCATTAAGCCCCCTGCCATGCCCAGGGTTGCCCTGGCAACTGTTGCTGGCCCTCAAAGCGGAAGTGGGCGTGTCCTGGCCCCCTTAAGCCCCCTGCCTTGCCCAGGGTTGCCCTGGCAACTGTTGCTGGCCCCCAAAGCGGAAGTGGGCAGGTCCTGGCGCCCTTAAGCCCCCTGCCTTGCCCAGGGTTGCCCTGGCAACTGTTGCTGGCCCCCAAAGCGGAAGTGGGCGGGTCCTGGCCCCCTTAAGCCCCCTGCCTTGCCCAGGGTTGCCCTGGCAACTGTTGCTGGCCCCCAAAGCGGAAGTGGGCGGGTCCAGGCGCCCTTAAGCCGCCTGCCATGCCCAGGGTTGCCCTGGTAACTGTTGCTGGCCCCCAAAGCGGAAGTGGGCGGGTCCTGGCCCCCTTAAGCCCCCTGCCATGCCCAGGGTTGCCCTGGCAACTGTTGCTGGCCCCCAAAGCGGAAGTGGGCGGGTCCAGGCGCCCTTAAGCCCCCTGCCATGCCCATGGTTGCCCTGGCAACTGTTGCTGGCCCCCAAAGCGGAAGTGGGCGGGTCCTGGCCCCCTTAAGCCCCCTGCCATGCCCAGGGTTGCCCTGGCAACTGTTGCTGGCCCCCAAAGAAGAAGTGGGCGGGTCCAGGCGCCCTTAAGCCCCCTGCCATGCCCAGGGTTGCCCTGGAAACTGTTGCTGGCCCCCAAAGCGGAAGTGGGCGGATCCAGGCCCCCTGCCATGCCCAGGGTTGCCCTGGCAACTGTTGCTGGCCCCCAAAGCGGAAGTGGGCGGGTCCTGGCCCCCTTAAGCCCCCTGCCTTGCACAGGGTTGCCCTGGCAACTGTTGCTGGCCCCCAAAGCGGAAGTGGGCGGGTCCAGGCCCCATTAAGCCCCCTGCCATGCCCAGGGTTGCCCTGGCAACTGTTGCTGGCCCCCAAAGCGGAAGTGGGGGGGTCCAGGCCCACTTAAGCCCCCTGCCATGCCCAGGGTTGCCCTGGCAACTGTTGCTGGCCCCCAAAGCGGAAGTGGGCGGATCCAGGCCCCCTTAAGCCCCCTGCCATGCCCAGGGTTGCCCTGGCAACTGTTGCTAGCCCCCAAAGCGGAAGTGGGCGGGTCCAGGCCCCCTGCCATGCCCAGGGTTGCCCTGGCAACTGTTGCTGGCCCCCAAAGCGGAAGTTGGCGGGTCCAGGCCCACTTAAGCCCCCTGCCATGCCCAGGGTTGCCCTGGCAACTGTTGCTGGCCCCCAAAGCGGAAGTGGGCGGGTCCTGGCGCCCTTAAGCCCCCTGCCATACCCAATGTTGCCCTGGCAACTGTTGCTGGCCCCCAAAGCGGAAGTGGGCTGGTCCAGGCGCCCTTAAGCCGCCTGCCATGCCCAGGGTTGCCCTGGCAACTGTTGCTGGCCCCCAAAGCGGAAGTGGGCGGGTCCTGGCCCCCTTAAGCCCCCTGCCTTGCCCAGGGTTGCCCTGGCAACTGTTGCTGGCCACCAAAGCAGAAGTGGGCGGATCCAGGCCCCCTGCCATGCCCAGGGTTGCCCTGGCAACTGTTGCTGGCCCCCAAAGCGGAAGTGGGCGGGTCCTGGCCCCCTTAAGCCCCCTGCCTTGCCCAGGGTTGCCCTGGCAACTGTTGCTGGCCCCCAAAGCAGAAGTGGGCGGATCTAGGCCCCCTGCCATGCCCAGGGTTGCCCTGGCAACTGTTGCTGGCCCCCAAAGCGGAAGTGGGCGGGTCCTGGCCCCCTTAAGCCCCCTGCCTTGCCCAGGGTTGCCCTGGCAACTGTTGCTGGCCCCCAAAGCGGAAGTGGGCGGGTTCAGGCCCCATTAAGCCCCCTGCCATGCCCAGGGTTGCCCTGGCAACTGTTGCTGGCCCTCAAAGCGGAAGTGGGCGTGTCCTGGCCCCCTTAAGCCCCCTGCCTTGCCCAGGGTTGCCCTGGCAACTGTTGCTGGCCCCCAAAGCAGAAGTGGGCGGATCCAGGCCCCCTGCCATGCCCAGGGTTGCCCTGGCAACTGTTGCTGGCCCCCAAAGCGGAAGTGGGCGGGTCCTGGCCCCCTTAAGCCCCCTGCCTTGCCCAGGGTTGCCCTGGCAACTGTTGCTGGCCCCCAAAGCAGAAGTGGGCGGATCCAGGCCCCCTGCCATGCCCAGGGTTGCCCTGGCAACTGTTGCTGGCCCCCAAAGCGGAAGTGGGCGGGTCCTGGCCCCCTTAAGCCCCCTGCCTTGCCCAGGGTTGCCCTGGCAACTGTTGCTGGCCCCCAAAGCGGAAGTGGGCGGGTTCAGGCCCCATTAAGCCCCCTGCCATGCCCAGGGTTGCCCTGGCAACTGTTGCTGGCCCTCAAAGCGGAAGTGGGCGTGTCCTGGCCCCCTTAAGCCCCCTGCCTTGCCCAGGGTTGCCCTGGCAACTGTTGCTGGCCCCCAAAGCGGAAGTGGGCGGGTCCTGGCGCCCTTAAGCCCCCTGCCTTGCCCAGGGTTGCCCTGGCAACTGTTGCTGGCCCCCAAAGCGGAAGTGGGCGGGTCCTGGCCCCCTTAAGCCCCCTGCCTTGCCCAGGGTTGCCCTGGCAACTGTTGCTGGCCCCCAAAGCGGAAGTGGGCGGGTCCAGGCGCCCTTAAGCCGCCTGCCATGCCCAGGGTTGCCCTGGTAACTGTTGCTGGCCCCCAAAGCGGAAGTGGGCGGGTCCTGGCCCCCTTAAGCCCCCTGCCATGCCCAGGGTTGCCCTGGCAACTGTTGCTGGCCCCCAAAGCGGAAGTGGGCGGGTCCAGGCGCCCTTAAGCCCCCTGCCATGCCCATGGTTGCCCTGGCAACTGTTGCTGGCCCCCAAAGCGGAAGTGGGCGGGTCCTGGCCCCCTTAAGCCCCCTGCCATGCCCAGGGTTGCACTGGCAACTGTTGCTGGCCCCCAAAGCGGAAGTGGGCGGGTCCAGGCCCCATTAAGCCCCCTGCCATGCCCAGGGTTGCCCTGGCAACTGTTGCTGGCCCCCAAAGCGGAAGTGGGCGGGTCCTGGCCCCCTTAAGCCCCCTGCCATGCCCAGGGTTGCCCTGGCAACTGTTGCTGGCCCCCAAAGCGGAAGTGGGCGGGTCCAGGCCCCATTAAGCCCCCTGCCATGCCCAGGGTTGCCCTGGCAACTGTTGCTGGCCCTCAAAGCGGAAGTGGGCGTGTCCTGGCCCCCTTAAGCCCCCTGCCTTGCCCAGGGTTGCCCTGGCAACTGTTGCTGGCCCCCAAAGCGGAAGTGGGCGGGTCCTGGCGCCCTTAAGCCCCCTGCCTTGCCCAGGGTTGCCCTGGCAACTGTTGCTGGCATCCAAAGCGGAAGTGGGCGGGTTCTGGCCCCCTTAAGCCCCCTGCCATGCCCAGGGTTGCCCTGGCAACTGTTGCTGGCCCCCAAAGCGGAAGTGGGCGGGTCCAGGCCCCCTTAAGCCCCCTGCCATGCCCAGGGTTGCCCTGGCAACTGTTGCTTGCCCCCAAAGCGGAAGTGGGCGGGTCCAGGCGCCCTTAAGCCCCCTGCCATGCCCAGGGTTGTCCTGGCAACTGTTGCTGGCCCCCAAAGCGGAAGTGGGCGGGTCCTGGCCCCCTTAAGCCCCCTGCCTTGCCCAGGGTTGCCCTGGCAACTGTTGCTGGCCCCCAAAGCGGAAGTGGGCGGGTCCAGGCCCCATTAAGCCCCCTGCCATGCCCAGGGTTGCCCTGGCAACTGTTGCTGGCCCCCAAAGCGGAAGTGGGCGGGTCCAGGCGCCCTTAAGCCCCCTGCCATGCCCAGGGTTGCCCTGGAAACTGTTGCTGGCCCCCAAAGCGGAAGTGGGCGGATCCAGGCCCCCTTAAGCCCCCTGCCATGCCCAGGGTTGCCCTGGCAACTGTTGCTGGCCCCCAAAGCGGAAGTGGGCGGGTCCTGGCGCCCTTAAGCCCCCTGCCTTGCCCAGGGTTGCCCTGGCAACTGTTGCTGGCCCCCAAAGCGGAAGTGGGCGGGTCCAGGCCCCATTAAGCCCCCTGCCATGCCCAGGGTTGCCCTGGCAACTGTTTCTGGCCCCCAAAGCGGAAGTGGGCGGGTCCAGGCGCCCTTAAGCCCCCTGCCATGCCCAGGGTTGCCCCGGAAACTGTTGCTGGCCCCCAAAGCGGAAGTGGGCGGGTCCTGGCCCCCTTAAGCCCCCTGTCTTGCCCAGGGTTGCCCTGGCAACTGTTGCTGGCCCCCAAAGCGGAAGTGGGCGGGTCCAGGCGCCCTTAAGCCCCCTGCCATGCCCAGGGTTGCCCTGGCAACTGTTGCTGGCCCCCAAAGCGGAAGTGGGCGGGTCCTGGCCCCCTTAAGCCCCCTGCCTTGCCCAGGGTTGCCCTGGCAACTGTTGCTGGCCCCCAAAGCGGAAGTGGGCGGGTCCTGGCGCCCTTAAGCCCCCTGCCTTGCCCAGGGTTGCCCTGGCAACTGTTGCTGGCCCCCAAAGCGGAAGTGGGCGGGTCCTGGCCCCCTTAAGCCCCCTGCCTTGCCCAGGGTTGCCCTGGCAACTGTTGCTGGCCCCCAAAGCGGAAGTGGGCGGGTCCAGGCCCCATTAAGCCCCCTGCCATGCCCAGGGTTGCCCTGGCAACTGTTGCTGGCCCCCAAAGCGGAAGTGGGCGGGTCCTGGCCCCCTTAAGCCCCCTGCCTTGCCCAGGGTTGCCCTGGCAACTGTTGCTGGCCCCCAAAGCGGAAGTGGGCGGGTCCTGGCGCCCTTAAGCCCCCTGCCTTGCCCAGGGTTGCCCTGGCAACTGTTGCTGGCCCCCAAAGCGGAAGTGGGCGGGTCCTGGCCTCCTTAAGCCCCCTGCCTTGCCCAGGGTTGCCCTGGCAACTGTTGCTGGCCCCCAAAACGGAAGTGGGCGGGTCCAGGCCCCATTAAGCCCCCTGCCATGCCCAGGGTTGCCCTGGCAACTGTTGCTGGCCCCCAAAGCGGAAGTGGGCGGGTCCAGGCCCACTTAAGCCCCCTGCCATGCCCAGGGTTGCCCTGGCAACTGTTTCTGGCCCCCAAAGCGGTAGTGGGCGGGTCCAGGCCCCATTAAGCCCCCTGCCATGCCCAGGGTTGCCCTGGCAACTGTTGCTGGCCCTCAAAGCGGAAGTGGGCGTGTCCTGGCCCCCTTAAGCCCCCTGCCTTGCCCAGGGTTGCCCTGGCAACTGTTGCTGGCCCCCAAAGCGGAAGTGGGCGGGTCCTGGCGCCCTTAAGCCCCCTGCCTTGCCCAGGGTTGCCCTGGCAACTGTTGCTGGCCCCCAAAGCGGAAATGGGCGGGTCCTGGCCCCCTTAAGCCCCCTGCCTTGCCCAGGGTTGCCCTGGCAACTGTTGCTGGCCCCCAAAGCGGAAGTGGGCGGGTCCTGGCGCCCTTAAGCCCCCTGCCTTGCCCAGGGTTGCCCTGGCAACTGTTGCTGGCCCCCAAAGCGGAAGTGGGCGGGTCCTGGCCCCCTTAAGCCCCCTGCCTTGCCCAGGGTTGCCCTGGCAACTGTTGCTGGCCCCCAAAGCGGAAGTGGGCGGGTCCAGGCGCCCTTAAGCCGCCTGCCATGCCCAGGAATGCCCTGGCAACTGTTGCTGGCCCCCAAAGCGGAAGTGGGCGGGTCCTGGCCCCCTTAAGCCCCCTGCCATGCCCAGGGTTGCCCTGGCAACTGTTGCTGGCCCCCAAAGCGGAAGTGGGCGGGTCCAGGCCCCCTTAAGCCCCCTGCCATGCCCAGGGTTGCCCTGGCAACTGTTGCTGGCCCCCAAAGCGGAAGTGGGCGGGTCCTGGCCCCCTTAAGCCCCCTGCCTTGCCCAGGGTTGCCCTGGCAACTGTTGCTGGCCCCCAAAGCGGAAGTGGGCGGGTCCAGGCCCCATTAAGCCCCCTGCCATGCCCAGGGTTGCCCTGGCAACTGTTGCTGGCCCCCAAAGCGGAAGTGGGCGGGTCCAGGCGCCCTTAAGCCCCCTGCCATGCCCAGGGTTGCCCTGGAAACTGTTGCTGGCCCCCAAAGCGGAAGTGGGTGGATCCAGGCCCCCTTAAGCCCCCTGCCATGCCCAGGGTTGCCCTGGCAACTGTTGCTGGCCCCCAAAGCGGAAGTGGGCGGGTCCTGGCGCCCTTAAGCCCCCTGCCTTGCCCAGGGTTGCCTGGCAACTGTTGCTGGCCCCCAAAGCGGAAGTGGGCGGGTCCAGGCCCCATTAAGCCCCCTGCCATGCCCAGGGTTGCCCTGGCAACTGTTGCTGGCCCCCAAAGCGGAAGTGGGCGGGTCCAGGCGCCCTTAAGCCCCCTGCCATGCCCAGGGTTGCCCCGGAAACTGTTGCTGGCCCCCAAAGCGGAAGTGGGCGGGTCCTGGCCCCCTTAAGCCCCCTGTCTTGCCCAGGGTTGCCCTGGCAACTGTTGCTGGCCCCCAAAGCGGAAGTGGGCGGGTCCAGGCGCCCTTAAGCCCCCTGCCATGCCCAGGGTTGCCCTGGCAACTGTTGCTGGCCCCCAAAGCGGAAGTGGGCGGGTCCTGGCCCCCTTAAGCCCCCTGCCTTGCCCAGGGTTGCCCTGGCAACTGTTGCTGGCCCCCAAAGCGGAAGTGGGCGGGTCCTGGCGCCCTTAAGCCCCCTGCCTTGCCCAGGGTTGCCCTGGCAACTGTTGCTGGCCCCCAAAGCGGAAGTGGGCGGGTCCTGGCCCCCTTAAGCCCCCTGCCTTGCCCAGGGTTGCCCTGGCAACTGTTGCTGGCCCCCAAAGCGGAAGTGGGCGGGTCCAGGCCCCATTAAGCCCCCTGCCATGCCCAGGGTTGCCCTGGCAACTGTTGCTGGCCCCCAAAGCGGAAGTGGGCGGGTCCTGGCCCCCTTAAGCCCCCTGCCTTGCCCAGGGTTGCCCTGGCAACTGTTGCTGGCCCCCAAAGCGGAAGTGGGCGGGTCCTGGCGCCCTTAAGCCCCCTGCCTTGCCCAGGGTTGCCCTGGCAACTGTTGCTGGCCCCCAAAGCGGAAGTGGGCGGGTCCTGGCCCCCTTAAGCCCCCTGCCTTGCCCAGGGTTGCCCTGGCAACTGTTGCTGGCCCCCAAAACGGAAGTGGGCGGGTCCAGGCCCCATTAAGCCCCCTGCCATGCCCAGGGTTGCCCTGGCAACTGTTGCTGGCCCCCAAAGCGGAAGTGGGCGGGTCCAGGCCCACTTAAGCCCCCTGCCATGCCCAGGGTTGCCCTGGCAACTGTTGCTGGCCCCCAAAGCGGAAGTGGGCGGGTCCAGGCCCCATTAAGCCCCCTGCCATGCCCAGGGTTGCCCTGGCAACTGTTGCTGGCCCTCAAAGCGGAAGTGGGCGTGTCCTGGCCCCCTTAAGCCCCCTGCCTTGCCCAGGGTTGCCCTGGCAACTGTTGCTGGCCCCCAAAGCGGAAGTGGGCGGGTCCTGGCGCCCTTAAGCCCCCTGCCTTGCCCAGGGTTGCCCTGGCAACTGTTGCTGGCCCCCAAAGCGGAAGTGGGCGGGTCCTAGCCCCCTTAAGCCCCCTGCCTTGCCCAGGGTTGCCCTGGCAACTGTTGCTGGCCCCCAAAGCGGAAGTGGGCGGGTCCTGGCGCCCTTAAGCCCCCTGCCTTGCCCAGGGTTGCCCTGGCAACTGTTGCTGGCCCCCAAAGCGGAAGTGGGCGGGTCCTAGCCCCCTTAAGCCCCCTGCCTTGCCCAGGGTTGCCCTGGCAACTGTTGCTGGCCCCCAAAGCGGAAGTGGGCGGGTCCTGGCGCCCTTAAGCCCCCTGCCTTGCCCAGGGTTGCCCTGGCAACTGTTGCTGGCCCCCAAAGCGGAAGTGGGCGGGTCCTGGCCCCCTTAAGCCCCCTGCCTTGCCCAGGGTTGCCCTGGCAACTGTTGCTGGCCCCCAAAGCGGAAGTGGGCGGGTCCAGGCGCCCTTAAGCCGCCTGCCATGCCCAGGGTTGCCCTGGCAACTGTTGCTGGCCCCCAAAGCGGAAGTGGGCGGGTCCTGGCCCCCTTAAGCCCCCTGCCATGCCCAGGGTTGCCCTGGCAACTGTTGCTGGCCCCCAAAGCGGAAGTGGGCGGGTCCAGGCCCCCTTAAGCCCCCTGCCATGCCCAGGGTTGCCCTGGCAACTGTTGCTGGCCCCCAAAGCGGAAGTGGGCAGGTCCTGGCCCCCTTAAGCCGCCTGCCATGCCCAGGCTAGCCCTGGCAACTGTTGCTGGCCCCCAAAGCGGAAGTGGGCTGGTCCAGGCGCCCTTAAGCCGCCTGCCATGCCCAGGGTTGCCCTGGCAACTGTTGCTGGCCCTCAAAGCGGAAGTGGGCGTGTCCTGGCCCCCTTAAGCCCCCTGCCTTGCCCAGGGTTGCCCTGGCAACTGTTGCTGGCCCCCAAAGCGGAAGTGGGCGGGTCCAGGCCCCATTAAGCCCCCTGCCATGCCCAGGGTTGCCCTGGCAACTGTTGCTGGCCCCCAAAGCGGAAGTGGGCGGGTCCTGGCCCCCTTAAGCCCCCTGCCTTGCCCAGGGTTGCCCTGGCAACTGTTGCTGGCCCCCAAAGCGGAAGTGGGCGGGTCCTGGCCCCCTTAAGCCCCCTGCCTTGCCCAGGGTTGCCCTGGCAACTGTTGCTGGCCCCCAAAGCGGAAGTGGGCGGGTCCTGGCCCCCTTAAGCCCCCTGCCTTGCCCAGGGTTGCCCTGGCAACTGTTGCTGGCCCCCAAAGCGGAAGTGGGCGGGTCCTGGCGCCCTTAAGCCCCCTGCCTTGCCCAGGGTTGCCCTGGCAACTGTTGCTGGCCCCCAAAGCGGAAGTGGGCGGGTCCAGGCCCCATTAAGCCCCCTGCCATGCCCAGGGTTGCCCTGGCAACTGTTGCTGGCCCCCAAAGCGGAAGTGGGCGGGTCCTGGCCCCCTTAAGCCCCCTGCCTTGCCCAGGGTTGCCCTGGCAACTGTTGCTGGCCCCCAAAGCGGAAGTGGGCGGGTCCTGGCGCCCTTAAGCCCCCTGCCTTGCCCAGGGTTGCCCTGGCAACTGTTGCTGGCCCCCAAAGCGGAAGTGGGCGGGTCCAGGCGCCCTTAAGCCCCCCTGCCATGCCCAGGGTTGCCCTGGAAACTGTTGCTAGCCCCCAAAGCGGAAGTGGGCGGGTCCAGGCCCCCTGCCATGCCCAGGGTTGCCCTGGCAACTGTTGCTGGCCCCCAAAGCGGAAGTTGGCGGGTCCAGGCCCACTTAAGCCCCCTGCCATGCCCAGGGTTGCCCTGGCAACTGTTGCTGGCCCCCAAAGCGGAAGTGGGCGGGTCCTGGCGCCCTTAAGCCCCCTGCCATACCCAATGTTGCCCTGGCAACTGTTGCTGGCCCCCAAAGCGGAAGTGGGCTGGTCCAGGCTCCCTTAAGCCGCCTGCCATGCCCAGGGTTGCCCTGGCAACTGTTGCTGGCCCCCAAAGCGGAAGTGGGCGGGTCCTGGCCCCCTTAAGCCCCCTGCCTTGCCCAGGGTTGCCCTGGCAACTGTTGCTGGCCCCCAAAGCAGAATTGGGCGGATCCAGGCCCCCTGCCATGCCCAGGGTTGCCCTGGCAACTGTTGCTGGCCCCCAAAGCGGAAGTGGGCGGGTCCTGGCCCCCTTAAGCCCCCTGCCTTGCCCAGGGTTGCCCTGGCAACTGTTGCTGGCCCCCAAAGCAGAAGTGGGCGGATCCAGGCCCCCTGCCATGCCCAGGGTTGCCCTGGCAACTGTTGCTGGCCCCCAAAGCGGAAGTGGGCGGGTCCTGGCCCCATTAAGCCCCCTGCCATGCCCAGGGTTGCCCTGGCAACTGTTGCTGGCCCTCAAAGCGGAAGTGGGCGTATCCTGGCCCCCTTAAGCCCCCTGCCATGCCCAGGGTTGCCCTGGCAACTGTTGCTGGCCCCCAAAGCGGAGGTGGGCGGGTCCAGGCCCCCTTAAGCCCCCTGCCATGCCCAGGGTTGCCCTGGCAACTGTTGCTGGCCCCCAAAGCGGAAGTGGGCGGGTCCTGGCCCCCTTAAGCCCCCTGCCTTGCCCAGGGTTGCCCTGGCAACTGTTTCTGGCCCCCAAAGCGGAAGTGGGCGGGTCCAGGCCCCATTAAGCCCCCTGCCATGCCCAGGGTTGCCCTGGCAACTGTTGCTGGCCCCCAAAGCGGAAGTGGGCGGGTCCAGGCGCCCTTAAGCCCCCTGCCATGCCCAGGGTTGCCCTGGAAACTGTTGCTGGCCCCCAAAGCGGAAGTGGGCGGATCCAGGCCCCCTTAAGCCCCCTGCCATGCCCAGGGTTGCCCTGGCAACTGTTGCTGGCCCCCAAAGCGGAAGTGGGCGGGTCCTGGCGCCCTTAAGCCCCCTGCCTTGCCCAGGGTTGCCTGGCAACTGTTGCTGGCCCCCAAAGCGGAAGTGGGCGGGTCCAGGCCCCATTAAGCCCCCTGCCATGCCCAGGGTTGCCCTGGCAACTGTTGCTGGCCCCCAAAGCGGAAGTGGGCGGGTCCAGGCGCCCTTAAGCCCCCTGCCATGCCCAGGGTTGCCCCGAAAACTGTTGCTGGCCCCCAAAGCGGAAGTGGGCGGGTCCTGGCCCCCTTAAGCCCCTGTCTTGCCCAGGGTTGCCCTGGCAACTGTTGCTGGCCCCCAAAGCGGAAGTGGGCGGGTCCAGGCGCCCTTAAGCCCCCTGCCATGCCCAGGGTTGCCCTGGCAACTGTTGCTGGCCCCCAAAGCGGAAGTGGGCGGGTCCTGGCCCCCTTAAGCCCCCTGCCTTGCCCAGGGTTGCCCTGGCAACTGTTGCTGGCCCCCAAAGCGGAAGTGGGCGGGTCCTGGCGCCCTTAAGCCCCCCTGCCTTGCCCAGGGTTGCCCTGGCAACTGTTGCTGGCCCCCAAAGCGGAAGTGGGCGGGTCCTGGCCCCCTTAAGCCCCCTGCCTTGCCCAGGGTTGCCCTGGCAACTGTTGCTGGCCCCCAAAGCGGAAGTGGGCGGGTCCAGGCCCCATTAAGCCCCCTGCCATGCCCAGGGTTGCCCTGGCAACTGTTGCTGGCCCCCAAAGCGGAAGTGGGCGGGTCCTGGCCCCCTTAAGCCCCCTGCCTTGCCCAGGGTTGCCCTGGCAACTGTTGCTGGCCCCCAAAGCGGAAGTGGGCGGGTCCTGGCGCCCTTAAGCCCCCTGCCTTGCCCAGGGTTGCCCTGGCAACTGTTGCTGGCCCCCAAAGCGGAAGTGGGCGGGTCCTGGCCCCCTTAAGCCCCCTGCCTTGCCCAGGGTTGCCCTGGCAACTGTTGCTGGCCCCCAAAACGGAAGTGGGCGGGTCCAGGCCCCATTAAGCCCCCTGCCATGCCCAGGGTTGCCCTGGCAACTGTTGCTGGCCCCCAAAGCGGAAGTGGGCGGGTCCAGGCCCACTTAAGCCCCCTGCCATGCCCAGGGTTGCCCTGGCAACTGTTGCTGGCCCCCAAAGCGGAAGTGGGCGGGTCCAGGCCCCATTAAGCCCCCTGCCATGCCCAGGGTTGCCCTGGCAACTGTTGCTGGCCCTCAAAGCGGAAGTGGGCGTGTCCTGGCCCCCTTAAGCCCCCTGCCTTGCCCAGGGTTGCCCTGGCAACTGTTGCTGGCCCCCAAAGCGGAAGTGGGCGGGTCCTGGCGCCCTTAAGCCCCCTGCCTTGCCCAGGGTTGCCCTGGCAACTGTTGCTGGCCCCCAAAGCGGAAGTGGGCGGGTCCTAGCCCCCTTAAGCCCCCTGCCTTGCCCAGGGTTGCCCTGGCAACTGTTGCTGGCCCCCAAAGCGGAAGTGGGCGGGTCCTGGCGCCCTTAAGCCCCCTGCCTTGCCCAGGGTTGCCCTGGCAACTGTTGCTGGCCCCCAAAGCGGAAGTGGGCGGGTCCTGGCCCCCTTAAGCCCCCTGCCTTGCCCAGGGTTGCCCTGGCAACTGTTGCTGGCCCCCAAAGCGGAAGTGGGCGGGTCCAGGCGCCCTTGAAGTGGGCGGATCCAGGCCCCCTGCCATGCCCAGGGTTGCCCTGGCAACTGTTGCTGGCCCCCAAAGCGGAAGTGGGCGGGTCCTGGCCCCCTTAAGCCCCCTGCCTTGCCCAGGGTTGCCCTGGCAACTGTTGCTGGCCCCCAAAGCGGAAGTGGGCGGGTTCAGGCCCCATTAAGCCCCCTGCCATGCCCAGGGTTGCCCTGGCAACTGTTGCTGGCCCTCAAAGCGGAAGTGGGCGTGTCCTGGCCCCTTAAGCCCCCTGCCTTGCCCAGGGTTGCCCTGGCAACTGTTGCTGGCCCCCAAAGCGGAAGTGGGCGGGTCCTGGCGCCCTTAAGCCCCCTGCCTTGCCCAGGGTTGCCCTGGCAACTGTTGCTGGCCCCCAAAGCGGAAGTGGGCGGGTCCTGGCCCCTTAAGCCCCTGCCTTGCCCAGGGTTGCCCTGGCAACTGTTGCTGGCCCCCAAAGCGGAAGTGGGCGG
The DNA here is from genome assembly GCF_055691185.1 of Crinia signifera. NCBI lineage: Eukaryota > Metazoa > Chordata > Amphibia > Anura > Myobatrachidae > Crinia > Crinia signifera. Next base: position 12,282 of record NW_028142438.1, read on the forward strand.
GTCCAGGCGCCCTTAAGCCGCCTGCCATGCCCAGGGTTGCCCTGGCAACTGTTGCTGGCCCCCAAAGCGGAAGTGGGCGGGTCCAGGCGCCCTTAAGCCCCCTGCCATGCCCATGGTTGCCCTGGCAACTGTTGCTGGCCCCCAAAGCGGAAGTGGGCAGGTCCTGGCCTTCTTAAGCCCCCTGCCATGCCCAGGGTTGCACTGGCAACTGTTGCTGGCCCCCAAAGCGGAAGTGGGCGGGTCCAGGCGCCCTTAAGCCCCCTGCCATGCCCAGGGTTGCCCTGGAAACTGTTGCTGGCCCCCAAAGCGGAAGTGGGCGGATCCAGGCCCCCTGCCATGCCCAGGGTTGCCCTGGCAACTGTTGCTGGCCCCCAAAGCGGAAGTGGGCGGGTCTTGGCCCCCTTAAGCCCCCTGCCTTGCACAGGGTTGCCCTGGCAACTGTTGCTGGCCCCCAAAGCGGAAGTGGGCGGGTCCAGGCCCCATTAAGCCCCCTGCCATGCCCAGGGTTGCCCTGGCAACTGTTGCTGGCCCCCAAAGCGGAAGTGGGGGGTCCAGGCCCACTTAAGCCCCCTGCCATGCCCAGGTTGCCCTGGCAACTGTTGCTGGCCCCCAAAGCGGAAGTGGGCGGATCCAGGCCCCCTTAAGCCCCCTGCCATGCCCAGGGTTGCCCTGGCAACTGTTGCTAGCCCCCAAAGCGGAAGTGGGCGGGTCCAGGCCCCCTGCCATGCCCAGGGTTGCCCTGGCAACTGTTGCTGGCCCCCAAAGCGGAAGTTGGCGGGTCCAGGCCACTTAAGCCCCCTGCCATGCCCAGGGTTGCCCTGGCAACTGTTGCTGGCCCCCAAAGCGGAAGTGGGCGGGTCCTGGCGCCCTTAAGCCCCCTGCCATACCCAATGTTGCCCTGGCAACTGTTGCTGGCCCCCCAAAGCGGAAGTGGGCTGGTCCAGGCGCCCTTAAGCCGCCTGCCATGCCCCAGGTTGCCCTGGCAACTGTTGCTGGCCCCCAAAGCGGAAGTGGGCGGGTCCTGGCCCCCTTAAGCCCCCTGCCTTGCCCAGGGTTGCCCTGGCAACTGTTGCTGGCCCCCAAAGCAGAATTGGGCGGATCCAGGCCCCCTGCCATGCCCAGGGTTGCCCTGGCAACTGTTGCTGGCCCCCAAAGCGGAAGTGGGCGGGTCCTGGCCCCCTTAAGCCCCCTGCCTTGCCCAGGGTTGCCCTGGCAACTGTTGCTGGCCCCCAAAGCAGAAGTGGGCGGATCCAGGCCCCCTGCCATGCCCAGGGTTGCCCTGGCAACTGTTGCTGGCCCCCAAAGCGGAAGTGGGCGGGTCCTGGCCCCCTTAAGCCCCCTGCCTTGCCCAGGGTTGCCCTGGCAACTGTTGCTGGCCCCCAAAGCGGAAGTGGGCGGGTTCAGGCCCCATTAAGCCCCCTGCCATGCCCAGGGTTGCCCTGGCAACTGTTGCTGGCCCTCAAAGCGGAAGTGGGCGTGTCCTGGCCCCCTTAAGCCCCCTGCCTTGCCCAGGATTGCCCTGGCAACTGTTGCTGGCCCCCAAAGCAGAAGTGGGCGGATCCAGGCCCCCTGCCATGCCCAGGGTTGCCCTGGCAACTGTTGCTGGCCCCCAAAGCGGAAGTGGGCGGGTCCTGGCCCCCTTAAGCCCCCTGCCTTGCCCAGGGTTGCCCTGGCAACTGTTGCTGGCCCCCAAAGCAGAAGTGGGCGGATCCAGGCCCCCTGCCATGCCCAGGGTTGCCCTGGCAACTGTTGCTGGCCCCCAAAGCGGAAGTGGGCGGGTCCTGGCCCCCTTAAGCCCCTGCCTTGCCCAGGGTTGCCCTGGCAACTGTTGCTGGCCCCCAAAGCGGAAGTGGGCGGGTTCAGGCCCCATTAAGCCCCCTGCCATGCCCAGGGTTGCCCTGGCAACTGTTGCTGGCCCTCAAAGCGGAAGTGGGCGTGTCCTGGCCCCCTTAAGCCCCCTGCCTTGCCCAGGGTTGCCCTGGCAACTGTTGCTGGCCCCCAAAGCGGAAGTGGGCGGGTCCTGGCGCCCTTAAGCCCCCTGCCTTGCCCAGGGTTGCCCTGGCAACTGTTGCTGGCCCCCAAAGCGGAAGTGGGCGGGTCCTGGCCCCCTTAAGCCCCCTGCCTTGCCCAGGGTTGCCCTGGCAACTGTTGCTGGCCCCCAAAGCGGAAGTGGGCGGGTCCAGGCGCCCTTAAGCCGCCTGCCATGCCCAGGGTTGCCCTGGTAACTGTTGCTGGCCCCCAAAGCGGAAGTGGGCGGGTCCTGGCCCCCTTAAGCCCCCTGCCATGCCCAGGGTTGCCCTGGCAACTGTTGCTGGCCCCCAAAGCGGAAGTGGGCGGGTCCAGGCGCCCTTAAGCCCCCTGCCATGCCCATGGTTGCCCTGGCAACTGTTGCTGGCCCCCAAAGCGGAAGTGGGCAGGTCCTGGCCTTCTTAAGCCCCCTGCCATGCCCAGGGTTGCACTGGCAACTGTTGCTGGCCCCCAAAGCGGAAGTGGGCGGGTCCAGGCCCCATTAAGCCCCCTGCCATGCCCAGGGTTGCCCTGGCAACTGTTGCTGGCCCCCAAAGCGGAAGTGGGCGGGTCCTGGCCCCCTTAAGCCCCCTGCCATGCCCAGGGTTGCCCTGGCAACTGTTGCTGGCCCCCAAAGCGGAAGTGGGCGGGTCCAGGCCCCATTAAGCCCCCTGCCATGCCCAGGGTTGCCCTGGCAACTGTTGCTGGCCCTCAAAGCGGAAGTGGGCGTGTCCTGGCCCCTTAAGCCCCTGCCTTGGAAGGGTTGCCCTGGCAACTGTTGCTGGCCCCCAAAGCGGAAGTGGGCGGGTCCTGGCGCCCTTAAGCCCCCTGCCTTGCCCAGGGTTGCCCTGGCAACTGTTGCTGGCATCCAAAGCGGAAGTGGGCGGGTCCTGGCCCCCTTAAGCCCCCTGCCATGCCCAGGGTTGCCCTGGCAACTGTTGCTGGCTTCCAAAGCGGAAGTGGGCGGGTCCAGGCCCCCTTAAGCCCCCTGCCATGCCCAGGGTTGCCCTGGCAACTGTTGCTTGCCCCCAAAGCGGAAGTGGGCGGGTCCAGGCGCCCTTAAGCCCCCTGCCATGCCCAGGGTTGTCCTGGCAACTGTTGCTGGCCCCCAAAGCGGAAGTGGGCGGGTCCTGGCCCCCTTAAGCCCCCTGCCTTGCCCAGGGTTGCCCTGGCAACTGTTGCTGGCCCCCAAAGCGGAAGTGGGCGGGTCCAGGCCCCATTAAGCCCCCTGCCATGCCCAGGTTGCCCTGGCAACTGTTGCTGGCCCCCAAAGCGGAAGTGGGCGGGTCCAGGCGCCCTTAAGCCCCCTGCCATGCCCAGGGTTGCCCTGGAAACTGTTGCTGGCCCCCAAAGCGGAAGTGGGCGGATCCAGGCCCCCTTAAGCCCCCTGCCATGCCCAGGGTTGCCCTGGCAACTGTTGCTGGCCCCCAAAGCGGAAGTGGGCGGGTCCTGGCGCCCTTAAGCCCCCTGCCTTGCCCAGGGTTGCCCTGGCAACTGTTGCTGGCCCCCAAAGCGGAAGTGGGCGGGTCCAGGCCCCATTAAGCCCCTGCCATGCCCAGGGTTGCCATGGCAACTGTTTCTGGCCCCCAAAGCGGAAGTGGGCGGGTCCAGGCGCCCTTAAGCCCCCTGCCATGCCCAGGGTTGCCCCGGAAACTGTTGCTGGCCCCCAAAGCGGAAGTGGGCGGGTCCTGGCCCCCTTAAGCCCCTGTCTTGCCCAGGGTTGCCCTGGCAACTGTTGCTGGCCCCCAAAGCGGAAGTGGGCGGGTCCAGGCGCCCTTAAGCCCCCTGCCATGCCCAGGGTTGCCCTGGCAACTGTTGCTGGCCCCCAAAGCGGAAGTGGGCGGGTCCTGGCCCCCTTAAGCCCCCTGCCTTGCCCAGGGTTGCCCTGGCAACTGTTGCTGGCCCCCAAAGCGGAAGTGGGCGGGTCCTGGCGCCCTTAAGCCCCCTGCCTTGCCCAGGGTTGCCCTGGCAACTGTTGATGGCCCCCAAAGCGGAAGTGGGCGGGTCCTGGCCCCCTTAAGCCCCTGCCTTGCCCAGGGTTGCCCTGGCAACTGTTGCTGGCCCCCAAAGCGGAAGTGGGCGGGTCCAGGCCCCATTAAGCCCCCTGCCATGCCCAGGGTTGCCCTGGCAACTGTTGCTGGCCCCCAAAGCGGAAGTGGGCGGGTCCTGGCCCCCTTAAGCCCCCTGCCTTGCCCAGGGTTGCCCTGGCAACTGTTGCTGGCCCCCAAAGCGGAAGTGGGCGGGTCCTGGCGCCCTTAAGCCCCCTGCCTTGCCCAGGGTTGCCCTGGCAACTGTTGCTGGCCCCCAAAGCGGAAGTGGGCGGGTCCTGGCCTCCTTAAGCCCCCTGCCTTGCCCAGGGTTGCCCTGGCAACTGTTGCTGGCCCCCAAAACGGAAGTGGGCGGGTCCAGGCCCCATTAAGCCCCCTGCCATGCCCAGGGTTGCCCTGGCAACTGTTGCTGGCCCCCAAAGCGGAAGTGGGCGGGTCCAGGCCCACTTAAGCCCCTGCCATGCCCAGGGTTGCCCTGGCAACTGTTTCTGGCCCCCAAAGCGGTAGTGGGCGGGTCCAGGCCCCATTAAGCCCCCTGCCATGCCCAGGGTTGCCCTGGCAACTGTTGCTGGCCCTCAAAGCGGAAGTGGGCGTGTCCTGGCCCCCTTAAGCCCCCTGCCTTGCCCAGGGTTGCCCTGGCAACTGTTGCTGGCCCCCAAAGCGGAATTGGGCGGGTCCTGGCGCCCTTAAGCCCCCTGCCTTGCCCAGGGTTGCCCTGGCAACTGTTGCTGGCCCCCAAAGCGGAAATGGGCGGGTCCTGGCCCCCTTAAGCCCCCTGCCTTGCCCAGGGTTGCCCTGGCAACTGTTGCTGGCCCCCAAAGCGGAAGTGGGCGGGTCCTGGCGCCCTTAAGCCCCCTGCCTTGCCCAGGGTTGCCCTGGCAACTGTTGCTGGCCCCCAAAGCGGAAGTGGGCGGGTCCTGGCCCCCTTAAGCCCCCTGCCTTGCCCAGGGTTGCCCTGGCAACTGTTGCTGGCCCCCAAAGCGGAAGTGGGCGGGTCCAGGCGCCCTTAAGCCGCCTGCCATGCCCAGGGTTGCCCTGGCAACTGTTGCTGGCCCCCAAAGCGGAAGTGGGCGGGTCCTGGCCCCCTTAAGCCCCTGCCATGCCCAGGGTTGCCCTGGCAACTGTTGCTGGCCCCCAAAGCGGAAGTGGGCGGGTCCAGGCCCCCTTAAGCCCCCTGCCATGCCCAGGGTTGCCCTGGCAACTGTTGCTGGCCCCCAAAGCGGAAGTGGGCGGGTCCTGGCCCCCTTAAGCCCCCTGCCTTGCCCAGGGTTGCCCTGGCAACTGTTGCTGGCCCCCAAAGCGGAAGTGGGCGGGTCCAGGCCCCATTAAGCCCCCTGCCATGCCCAGGGTTGCCCTGGCAACTGTTGCTGGCCCCCAAAGCGGAAGTGGGCGGGTCCAGGCGCCCTTAAGCCCCCTGCCATGCCCAGGGTTGCCCTGGAAACTGTTGCTGGCCCCCAAAGCGGAAGTGGGCGGATCCAGGCCCCCTTAAGCCCCCTGCCATGCCCAGGGTTGCCCTGGCAACTGTTGCTGGCCCCCAAAGCGGAAGTGGGCGGGTCCTGGCGCCCTTAAGCCCCCTGCCTTGCCCAGGGTGCCCTGGCAACTGTTGCTGGCCCCCAAAGCGGAAGTGGGCGGGTCCAGGCCCCATTAAGCCCCCTGCCATGCCCAGGGTTGCCCTGGCAACTGTTGCTGGCCCCCAAAGCGGAAGTGGGCGGGTCCAGGCGCCCTTAAGCCCCCTGCCATGCCCAGGGTTGCCCCGGAAACTGTTGCTGGCCCCCAAAGCGGAAGTGGGCGGGTCCTGGCCCCCTTAAGCCCCCTGTCTTGCCCAGGGTTGCCCTGGCAACTGTTGCTGGCCCCCAAAGCGGAAGTGGGCGGGTCCAGGCGCCCTTAAGCCCCCTGCCATGCCCAGGGTTGCCCTGGCAACTGTTGCTGGCCCCCAAAGCGGAAGTGGGCGGGTCCTGGCCCCCTTAAGCCCCCTGCCTTGCCCAGGGTTGCCCTGGCAACTGTTGCTGGCCCCCAAAGCGGAAGTGGGCTAGTCCTGGCGCCCTTAAGCCCCCTGCCTTGCCCAGGGTTGCCCTGGCAACTGTTGCTGGCCCCCAAAGCGGAAGTGGGCGGGTCCTGGCCCCCTTAAGCCCCCTGCCTTGCCCAGGGTTGCCCTGGCAACTGTTGCTGGCCCCCAAAGCGGAAGTGGGCGGGTCCAGGCCCCATTAAGCCCCCTGCCATGCCCAGGGTTGCCCTGGCAACTGTTGCTGGCCCCCAAAGCGGAAGTGGGCGGGTCCTGGCCCCCTTAAGCCCCCTGCCTTGCCCAGGGTTGCCCTGGCAACTGTTGCTGGCCCCCAAAACGGAAGTGGGCGGGTCCAGGCCCCATTAAGCCCCCTGCCATGCCCAGGGTTGCCCTGGCAACTGTTGCTGGCCCCCAAAGCGGAAGTGGGCGGGTCCAGGCCCACTTAAGCCCCCTGCCATGCCCAGGGTTGCCCTGGCAACTGTTTGCTGGCCCCCAAAGCGGAAGTGGGCGGGTCCAGGCCCCATTAAGCCCCCTGCCATGCCCAGGGTTGCCCTGGCAACTGTTGCTGGGCCTCAAAGCGGAAGTGGGCGTGTCCTGGCCCCCTTAAGCCCCCTGCCTTGCCCAGGGTTGCCCTGGCAACTGTTGCTGGCCCCCAAAGCGGAAGTGGGCGGGTCCTGGCGCCCTTAAGCCCCCTGCCTTGCCCAGGGTTGCCCTGGCAACTGTTGCTGGCCCCCAAAGCGGAAGTGGGCGGGTCCTGGCCCCCTTAAGCCCCCTGCCTTGCCCAGGGTTGCCCTGGCAACTGTTGCTGGCCCCCCAAAGCGGAAGTGGGCGGGTCCTGGCGCCCTTAAGCCCCCTGCCTTGCCCAGGGTTGCCCTGGCAACTGTTGCTGGCCCCCAAAGCGGAAGTGGGCGGGTCCTGGCCCCCTTAAGCCCCCTGCCTTGCCCAGGGTTGCCCTGGCAACTGTTGCTGGCCCCCAAAGCGGAAGTGGGCGGGTCCAGGCGCCCTTAAGCCGCCTGCCATGCCCAGGGTTGCCCTGGCAACTGTTGCTGGCCCCCAAAGCGGAAGTGGGCGGGTCCAGGCCCACTTAAGCCCCCTGCCATGCCCAGGGTTGCCCTGGCAACTGTTTCTGGCCCCCAAAGCGGTAGTGGGCGGGTCCAGGCCCCATTAAGCCCCCTGCCATGCCCAGGGTTGCCCTGGCAACTGTTGCTGGCCCTCAAAGCGGAAGTGGGCGTGTCCTGGCCCCCTTAAGCCCCCTGCCTTGCCCAGGGTTGCCCTGGCAACTGTTGCTGGCCCCCAAAGCGGAATTGGGCGGGTCCTGGCGCCCTTAAGCCCCCTGCCTTGCCCAGGGTTGCCCTGGCAACTGTTGCTGGCCCCCAAAGCGGAAATGGGCGGGTCCTGGCCCCCTTAAGCCCCCTGCCTTGCCCAGGGTTGCCCTGGCAACTGTTGCTGGCCCCCAAAGCGGAAGTGGGCGGGTCCTGGCGCCCTTAAGCCCCCTGCCTTGCCCAGGGTTGCCCTGGCAACTGTTGCTGGCCCCCAAAGCGGAAGTGGGCGGGTCCTGGCCCCCTTAAGCCCCCTGCCTTGCCCAGGGTTGCCCTGGCAACTGTTGCTGGCCCCCAAAGCGGAAGTGGGCGGGTCCAGGCGCCCTTAAGCCGCCTGCCATGCCCAGGGTTGCCCTGGCAACTGTTGCTGGCCCCCAAAGCGGAAGTGGGCGGGTCCTGGCCCCCTTAAGCCCCCTGCCATGCCCAGGGTTGCCCTGGCAACTGTTGCTGGCCCCCAAAGCGGAAGTGGGCGGGTCCAGGCCCCCTTAAGCCCCCTGCCATGCCCAGGGTTGCCCTGGCAACTGTTGCTGGCCCCCAAAGCGGAAGTGGGCGGGTCCTGGCCCCCTTAAGCCCCCTGCCTTGCCCAGGGTTGCCCTGGCAACTGTTGCTGGCCCCCAAAGCGGAAGTGGGCGGGTCCAGGCCCCATTAAGCCCCCTGCCATGCCCAGGGTTGCCCTGGCAACTGTTGCTGGCCCCCAAAGCGGAAGTGGGCGGGTCCAGGCGCCTTAAGCCCCCTGCCATGCCCAGGGTTGCCCTGGAAACTGTTGCTGGCCCCCAAAGCGGAAGTGGGCGGATCCAGGCCCCCTTAAGCCCCCTGCCATGCCCAGGGTTGCCCTGGCAACTGTTGCTGGCCCCCAAAGCGGAAGTGGGCGGGTCCTGGCGCCCTTAAGCCCCCTGCCTTGCCCAGGGTTGCCCTGGCAACTGTTGCTGGCCCCCAAAGCGGAAGTGGGCGGGTCCAGGCCCCATTAAGCCCCCTGCCATGCCCAGGGTTGCCCTGGCAACTGTTGCTGGCCCCCAAAGCGGAAGTGGGCGGGTCCAGGCGCCCTTAAGCCCCCTGCCATGCCCAGGGTTGCCCCGGAAACTGTTGCTGGCCCCCAAAGCGGAAGTGGGCGGGTCCTGGCCCCCTTAAGCCCCCTGTCTTGCCCAGGGTTGCCCTGGCAACTGTTGCTGGCCCCCAAAGCGGAAGTGGGCGGGTCCAGGCGCCCTTAAGCCCCCTGCCATGCCCAGGGTTGCCCTGGCAACTGTTGCTGGCCCCCAAAGCGGAAGTGGGCGGGTCCTGGCCCCCTTAAGCCCCCTGCCTTGCCCAGGGTTGCCCTGGCAACTGTTGCTGGCCCCCAAAGCGGAAGTGGGCTAGTCCTGGCGCCCTTAAGCCCCCTGCCTTGCCCAGGGTTGCCCTGGCAACTGTTGCTGGCCCCCAAAGCGGAAGTGGGCGGGTCCTGGCCCCCTTAAGCCCCCTGCCTTGCCCAGGGTTGCCCTGGCAACTGTTGCTGGCCCCCAAAGCGGAAGTGGGCGGGTCCAGGCCCCATTAAGCCCCCTGCCATGCCCAGGGTTGCCCTGGCAACTGTTGCTGGCCCCCAAAGCGGAAGTGGGCGGGTCCTGGCCCCCTTAAGCCCCCTGCCTTGCCCAGGGTTGCCCTGGCAACTGTTGCTGGCCCCCAAAACGGAAGTGGGCGGGTCCAGGCCCCATTAAGCCCCTGCCATGCCCAGGGTTGCCCTGGCAACTGTTGCTGGCCCCCAAAGCGGAAGTGGGCGGGTCCAGGCCCACTTAAGCCCCCTGCCATGCCCAGGGTTGCCCTGGCAACTGTTGCTGGCCCCCAAAGCGGAAGTGGGCGGGTCCAGGCCCCATTAAGCCCCCTGCCATGCCCAGGGTTGCCCTGGCAACTGTTGCTGGCCCTCAAAGCGGAAGTGGGCGTGTCCTGGCCCCCTTAAGCCCCCTGCCTTGCCCAGGGTTGCCCTGGCAACTGTTGCTGGCCCCCAAAGCGGAAGTGGGCGGGTCCTGGCGCCCTTAAGCCCCCTGCCTTGCCCAGGGTTGCCCTGGCAACTGTTGCTGGCCCCCAAAGCGGAAGTGGGCGGGTCCTGGCCCCCTTAAGCCCCCTGCCTTGCCCAGGGTTGCCCTGGCAACTGTTGCTGGCCCCCAAAGCGGAAGTGGGCGGGTCCTGGCGCCCTTAAGCCCCCTGCCTTGCCCAGGGTTGCCCTGGCAACTGTTGCTGGCCCCCAAAGCGGAAGTGGGCGGGTCCTGGCCCCCTTAAGCCCCCTGCCTTGCCCAGGGTTGCCCTGGCAACTGTTGCTGGCCCCCAAAGCGGAAGTGGGCGGGTCCAGGCGCCCTTAAGCCGCCTGCCATGCCCAGGGTTGCCCTGGCAACTGTTGCTGGCCCCCAAAGCGGAAGTGGGCGGGTCCTGGCCCCCTTAAGCCCCCTGCCATGCCCAGGGTTGCCCTGGCAACTGTTGCTGGCCCCCAAAGCGGAAGTGGGCGGGTCCAGGCCCCCTTAAGCCCCCTGCCATGCCCAGGGTTGCCCTGGCAACTGTTGCTGGCCCCCAAAGCGGAAGTGGGCGGGTCCTGGCCCCCTTAAGCCCCCTGCCTTGCCCAGGGTTGCCCTGGCAACTGTTGCTGGCCCCCAAAGCGGAAGTGGGCGGGTCCAGGCCCCATTAAGCCCCCTGCCATGCCCAGGGTTGCCCTGGCAACTGTTGCTGGCCCCCAAAGCGGAAGTGGGCGGGTCCAGGCGCCCTTAAGCCCCCTGCCTTGCCCAGGGTTGCCCTGGCAACTGTTGCTGGCCCCCAAAGCGGAAGTGGGCGGGTCCAGGCCCCATTAAGCCCCCTGCCATGCCCAGGGTTGCCCTGGCAACTGTTGCTGGCCCCCAAAGCGGAATTGGGCGGGTCCTGGCGCCCTTAAGCCCCCTGCCTTGCCCAGGGTTGCCCTGGCAACTGTTGCTGGCCCCAAAGCGGAAATGGGCGGGTCCTAGCCCCCTTAAGCCCCCTGCCTTGCCCAGGGTTGCCCTGGCAACTGTTGCTGGCCCCCAAAGCGGAAGTGGGCGGGTCCTGGCGCCCTTAAGCCCCCTGCCTTGCCCAGGGTTGCCCTGGCAACTGTTGCTGGCCCCCAAAGCGGAAGTGGGCGGGTCCTGGCCCCCTTAAGCCCCCTGCCTTGCCCAGGGTTGCCCTGGCAACTGTTGCTGGCCCCCAAAGCGGAAGTGGGCGGGTCCAGGCGCCCTTAAGCCGCCTGCCATGCCCAGGGTTGCCCTGGCAACTGTTGCTGGCCCCCAAAGCGGAAGTGGGCGGGTCCTGGCCCCCTTAAGCCCCTGCCATGCCCAGGGTTGCCCTGGCAACTGTTGCTGGCCCCCAAAGCGGAAGTGGGCGGGTCCAGGCCCCTTAAGCCCCCTGCCATGCCCAGGGTTGCCCTGGCAACTGTTGCTGGCCCCCAAAGCGGAAGTGGGCGGGTCCTGGCCCCCTTAAGCCCCCTGCCTTGCCCAGGGTTGCCCTGGCAACTGTTGCTGGCCCCCAAAGCGGAAGTGGGCGGGTCCAGGCCCCATTAAGCCCCCTGCCATGCCCAGGGTTGCCCTGGCAACTGTTGCTGGCCCCCAAAGCGGAAGTGGGCGGGTCCAGGCGCCCTTAAGCCCCCTGCCATGCCCAGGGTTGCCCTGGAAACTGTTGCTGGCCCCCAAAGCGGAAGTGGGCGGATCCAGGCCCCCTTAAGCCCCCTGCCATGCCCAGGGTTGCCCTGGCAACTGTTGCTGGCCCCCAAAGCGGAAGTGGGCGGGTCCTGGCGCCCTTAAGCCCCCTGCCTTGCCCAGGGTTGCCCTGGCAACTGTTGCTGGCCCCCAAAGCGGAAGTGGGCGGGTCCAGGCCCCATTAAGCCCCCTGCCATGCCCAGGGTTGCCCTGGCAACTGTTGCTGGCCCCCAAAGCGGAAGTGGGCGGGTCCAGGCGCCCTTAAGCCCCCTGCCATGCCCAGGGTTGCCCCGGAAACTGTTGCTGGCCCCCAAAGCGGAAGTGGGCGGGTCCTGGCCCCCTTAAGCCCCCTGTCTTGCCCAGGGTTGCCCTGGCAACTGTTGCTGGCCCCCAAAGCGGAAGTGGGCGGTCCAGGCGCCCTTAAGCCCCCTGCCATGCCCAGGGTTGCCCTGGCAACTGTTGCTGGCCCCCAAAGCGGAAGTGGGCGGGTCCTGGCCCCCTTAAGCCCCCTGCCTTGCCCAGGGTTGCCCTGGCAACTGTTGCTGGCCCCCAAAGCGGAAGTGGGCTAGTCCTGGCGCCCTTAAGCCCCCTGCCTTGCCCAGGGTTGCCCTGGCAACTGTTGCTGGCCCCCAAAGCGGAAGTGGGCGGGTCCTGGCCCCCTTAAGCCCCCTGCCTTGCCCAGGGTTGCCCTGGCAACTGTTGCTGGCCCCCAAAGCGGAAGTGGGCGGGTCCAGGCCCCATTAAGCCCCCTGCCATGCCCAGGGTTGCCCTGGCAACTGTTGCTGGCCCCCAAAGCGGAAGTGGGCGGGTCCTGGCCCCCTTAAGCCCCCTGCCTTGCCCAGGGTTGCCCTGGCAACTGTTGCTGGCCCCCAAAGCGGAAGTGGGCGGGTCCTGGCGCCCTTAAGCCCCCTGCCTTGCCCAGGGTTGCCCTGGCAACTGTTGCTGGCCCCCAAAGCGGAAGTGGGCGGGTCCTGGCCCCCTTAAGCCCCCTGCCTTGCCCAGGGTTGCCCTGGCAACTGTTGCTGGCCCCCAAAACGGAAGTGGGCGGGTCCAGGCCCCATTAAGCCCCCTGCCATGCCCAGGGTTGCCCTGGCAACTGTTGCTGGCCCCCTAAAGCGGAAGTGGGCGGGTCCAGGCCCACTTAAGCCCCCTGCCATGCCCAGGGTTGCCCTGGCAACTGTTGCTGGCCCCCAAAGCGGAAGTGGGCGGGTCCAGGCCCCATTAAGCCCCCTGCCATGCCCAGGGTTGCCCTGGCAACTGTTGCTGGCCCTCAAAGCGGAAGTGGGCGTGTCCTGGCCCCCTTAAGCCCCCTGCCTTGCCCAGGGTTGCCCTGGCAACTGTTGCTGGCCCCCAAAGCGGAAGTGGGCGGGTCCTGGCGCCCTTAAGCCCCCTGCCTTGCCCAGGGTTGCCCTGGCAACTGTTGCTGGCCCCCAAAGCGGAAGTGGGCGGGTCCTGGCCCCCTTAAGCCCCCTGCCTTGCCCAGGGTTGCCCTGGCAACTGTTGCTGGCCCCCAAAGCGGAAGTGGGCGGGTCCTGGCGCCCTTAAGCCCCCTGCCTTGCCCAGGGTTGCCCTGGCAACTGTTGCTGGCCCCCAAAGCGGAAGTGGGCGGGTCCTGGCCCCCTTAAGCCCCCTGCCTTGCCCAGGGTTGCCCTGGCAACTGTTGCTGGCCCCCAAAGCGGAAGTGGGCGGGTCCAGGCGCCCTTAAGCCGCCTGCCATGCCCAGGGTTGCCCTGGCAACTGTTGCTGGCCCCCAAAGCGGAAGTGGGCGGGTCCTGGCCCCCTTAAGCCCCTGCCATGCCCAGGGTTGCCCTGGCAACTGTTGCTGGCCCCCAAAGCGGAAGTGGGCGGGTCCAGGCCCCCTTAAGCCCCCTGCCATGCCCAGGGTTGCCCTGGCAACTGTTGCTGGCCCCCAAAGCGGAAGTGGGCGGGTCCTGGCCCCCTTAAGCCCCCTGCCTTGCCCAGGGTTGCCCTGGCAACTGTTGCTGGCCCCCAAAGCGGAAGTGGGCGGGTCCAGGCCCCATTAAGCCCCCTGCCATGCCCAGGGTTGCCCTGGCAACTGTTGCTGGCCCCCAAAGCGGAAGTGGGCGGGTCCAGGCGCCCTTAAGCCCCCTGCCATGCCCAGGGTTGCCCTGGAAACTGTTGCTGGCCCCCAAAGCGGAAGTGGGCGGATCCAGGCCCCCTTAAGCCCCCTGCCATGCCCAGGGTTGCCCTGGCAACTGTTGCTGGCCCCCCAAAGCGGAAGTGGGCGGGTCCTGGCGCCCTTAAGCCCCCTGCCTTGCCCAGGGTTGCCCTGGCAACTGTTGCTGGCCCCCAAAGCGGAAGTGGGCGGGTCCAGGCCCCATTAAGCCCCCTGCCATGCCCAGGGTTGCCCTGGCAACTGTTGCTGGCCCCCAAAGCGGAAGTGGGCGGGTCCAGGCGCCCTTAAGCCCCCTGCCATGCCCAGGGTTGCCCCGGAAACTGTTGCTGGCCCCCAAAGCGGAAGTGGGCGGGTCCTGGCCCCCTTAAGCCCCCTGTCTTGCCCAGGGTTGCCCTGGCAACTGTTGCTGGCCCCCAAAGCGGAAGTGGGCGGGTCCAGGCGCCCTTAAGCCCCCTGCCATGCCCAGGGTTGCCCTGGCAACTGTTGCTGGCCCCCAAAGCGGAAGTGGGCGGGTCCTGGCCCCCTTAAGCCCCCTGCCTTGCCCAGGGTTGCCCTGGCAACTGTTGCTGGCCCCCAAAGCGGAAGTGGGCTAGTCCTGGCGCCCTTAAGCCCCCTGCCTTGCCCAGGGTTGCCCTGGCAACTGTTGCTGGCCCCAAAGCGGAAGTGGGCGGGTCCTGGCCCCCTTAAGCTCCCTGCCTTGCCCAGGGTTGCCCTGGCAACTGTTGCTGGCCCCCAAAGCGGAAGTGGGCGGGTCCAGGCCCCATTAAGCCCCCTGCCATGCCCAGGGTTGCCCTGGCAACTGTTGCTGGCCCCCAAAGCGGAAGTGGGCGGGTCCTGGCCCCCTTAAGCCCCCTGCCTTGCCCAGGGTTGCCCTGGCAACTGTTGCTGGCCCCCAAAGCGGAAGTGGGCGGGTCCTGGCGCCCTTAAGCCCCCTGCCTTGCCCAGGGTTGCCCTGGCAACTGTTGCTGGCCCCCAAAGCGGAAGTGGGCGGGTCCTGGCCCCCTTAAGCCCCTGCCTTGCCCAGGGTTGCCCTGGCAACTGTTGCTGGCCCCCAAAACGGAAGTGGGCGGGTCCAGGCCCCATTAAGCCCCCTGCCATGCCCAGGGTTGCCCTGGCAACTGTTGCTGGCCCCCAAAGCGGAAGTGGGCGGGTCCAGGCCCACTTAAGCCCCCTGCCATGCCCAGGGTTGCCCTGGCAACTGTTGCTGGCCCCCAAAGCGGAAGTGGGCGGGTCCAGGCCCCATTAAGCCCCCTGCCATGCCCAGGGTTGCCCTGGCAACTGTTGCTGGCCCTCAAAGCGGAAGTGGGCGTGTCCTGGCCCCCTTAAGCCCCCTGCCTTGCCCAGGGTTGCCCTGGCAACTGTTGCTGGCCCCCAAAGCGGAAGTGGGCGGGTCCTGGCGCCCTTAAGCCCCCTGCCTTGCCCAGGGTTGCCCTGGCAACTGTTGCTGGCCCCCAAAGCGGAAGTGGGCGGGTCCTGGCCCCCTTAAGCCCCCTGCCTTGCCCAGGGTTGCCCTGGCAACTGTTGCTGGCCCCCAAAGCGGAAGTGGGCGGGTCCTGGCGCCCTTAAGCCCCCTGCCTTGCCCAGGGTTGCCCTGGCAACTGTTGCTGGCCCCCAAATGGCCCCCAAAGCGGAAGTGGGCGGGTCCTGGCCCCCTTAAGCCCCCTGCCTTGCCCAGGGTTGCCCTGGCAACTGTTGCTGGCCCCCAAAGCGGAAGTGGGCGGGTCCAGGCGCCCTTAAGCCGCCTGCCATGCCCAGGGTTGCCCTGGCAACTGTTGCTGGCCCCCAAAGGGGAAGTGGGCGGGTCCTGGCCCCCTTAAGCCCCCTGCCATGCCCAGGGTTGCCCTGGCAACTGTTGCTGGCCCCCAAAGCGGAAGTGGGCGGGTCCAGGCCCCCTTAAGCCCCCTGCCATGCCCAGGGTTGCCCTGGCAACTGTTGCTGGCCCCCAAAGCGGAAGTGGGCAGGTCCTGGCCCCCTTAAGCCGCCTGCCATGCCCAGGCTAGCCCTGGCAACTGTTGCTGGCCCCCAAAGCGGAAGTGGGCTGGTCCAGGCGCCCTTAAGCCGCCTGCCATGCCCAGGGTTGCCCTGGCAACTGTTGCTGGCCCCCAAAGCGGAAGTGGGCGGGTCCTGGCCCCCTTAAGCCCCCTGCCTTGCCCAGGGTTGCCCTGGCAACTGTTGCTGGCCCCCAAAGCAGAAGTGGGCGGATCCAGGCCCCCTGCCATGCCCAGGGTTGCCCTGGCAACTGTTGCTGGCACCCAAAGCGGAAGTGGGCGGGTCCTGGCCCCCTTAAGCCCCCTGCCTTGCCCAGGGTTGCCCTGGCAACTGTTGCTGGCCCCCAAAGCGGAAGTGGGCGGCTCCAGGCCCCATTAAGCCCCCTGCCATGCCCAGGGTTGCCCTGGCAACTGTTGTTGGCCCCCAAAGCGGAAGTGGGCGGGTCCAGGCCCACTTAAGCCCCCTGCCATGCCCAGGGTTGCCCTGGCAACTGTTGCTGGCCCCCAAAGCGGAAGTGGGCGGGTTCAGGCCCCATTAAGCCCCCTGCCATGCCCAGGGTTGCCCTGGCAACTGTTGCTGGCCCTCAAAGCGGAAGTGGGCGTGTCCTGGCCCCCTTAAGCCCCCTGACTTGCCCAGGGTTGCCCTGGCAACTGTTGCTGGCCCCCAAAGCGGAAGTGGGCGGGTCCTGGCGCCCTTAAGCCCCCTGCCTTGCCCAGGGTTGCCCTGGCAACTGTTGCTGGCCCCCAAAGCGGAAGTGGGCGGGTCCTGGCCCCCTTAAGCCCCCTGCCTTGCCCAGGGTGCCCTGGCAACTGTTGCTGGCCCCCAAAGCGGAAGTGGGCGGGTCCAGGCGCCCTTAAGCCGCCTGCCATGCCCAGGGTTGCCCTGGTAACTGTTGCTGGCCCCCAAAGCGGAAGTGGGCGGGTCCTGGCCCCCTTAAGCCCCCTGCCATGCCCAGGGTTGCCCTGGCAACTGTTGCTGGCCCCCAAAGCGGAAGTGGGCGGGTCCAGGCGCCCTTAAGCCCCCTGCCATGCCCATGGTTGCCCTGGCAACTGTTGCTGGCCCCCAAAGCGGAAGTGGGCGGGTCCTGGCCCCCTTAAGCCCCCTGCCATGCCCAGGGTTGCCCTGGCAACTGTTGCTGGCCCCCAAAGCGGAAGTGGGCGGGTCCAGGCACCCTTAAGCCCCCTGCCATGCCCAGGGTTGCCCTGGAAACTGTTGCTGGCCCCCAAAGCGGAAGTGGGCGGATCCAGGCCCCCTGCCATGCCCAGGGTTGCCCTGGCAACTGTTGCTGGCCCCCAAAGCGGAAGTGGGCGGGTCCAGGCCCCATTAAGCCCCCTGACATTCCCAGGGTTGCCCTGGCAACTGTTGCTGGCCCTCAAAGCGGAAGTGGGCGTGTCCTGGCCCCCTTAAGCCCCCTGCCTTGCCCAGGGTTGCCCTGGCAACTGTTGCTGGCCCCCAAAGCGGAAGTGGGCGGGTCCTGGCGCCCTTAAGCCCCCTGCCTTGCCCAGGGTTGCCCTGGCAACTGTTGCTGGCCCCCAAAGCGGAAGTGGGCGGGTCCTGGCCCCCTTAAGCCCCCTGCCTTGCCCAGGGTTGCCCTGGCAACTGTTGCTGGCCCCCAAAGCGGAAGTGGGCGGGTCCTGGCGCCCTTAAGCCCCCTGCCTTGCCCAGGGTTGCCCTGGCAACTGTTGCTGGCCCCCAAAGCGGAAGTGGGCGGGTCCTGGCCCCCTTAAGCCCCCTGCCTTGCCCAGGGTTGCCCTGGCAACTGTTGCTGGCCCCCAAAGCGGAAGTGGGCGGGTCCAGGCGCCCTTAAGCCGCCTGCCATGCCCAGGGTTGCCCTGGCAACTGTTGCTGGCCCCCAAAGCGGAAGTGGGCGGGTCCTGGCCCCCTTAAGCCCCCTGCCATGCCCAGGGTTGCCCTGGCAACTGTTGCTGGCCCCCAAAGCGGAAGTGGGCGGGTCCAGGCCCCCTTAAGCCCCCTGCCATGCCCAGGGTTGCCCTGGCAACTGTTGCTGGCCCCCAAAGCGGAAGTGGGCGGGTCCTGGCCCCCTTAAGCCCCCTGCCTTGCCCAGGGTTGCCCTGGCAACTGTTGCTGGCCCCCAAAGCGGAAGTGGGCGGGTCCAGGCCCCATTAAGCCCCCTGCCATGCCCAGGGTTGCCCTGGCAACTGTTGCTGGCCCCCAAAGCGGAAGAGGGCGGGTCCAGGCGCCCTTAAGCCCCCTGCCATGCCCAGGGTTGCCCTGGAAACTGTTGCTGGCCCCCAAAGCGGAAGTGGGCGGATCCAGGCCCCCTTAAGCCCCCTGCCATGCCCAGGGTTGCCCTGGCAACTGTTGCTGGCCCCCAAAGCGGAAGTGGGCGGGTCCTGGCGCCCTTAAGCCCCCTGCCTTGCCCAGGGTTGCCCTGGCAACTGTTGCTGGCCCCCAAAGCGGAAGTGGGCGGGTCCAGGCCCCATTAAGCCCCCTGCCATGCCCAGGGTTGCCCTGGCAACTGTTGCTGGCCCCCAAAGCGGAAGTGGGCGGGTCCAGGCGCCCTTAAGCCCCCTGCCATGCCCAGGGTTGCCCCGGAAACTGTTGCTGGCCCCCAAAGCGGAAGTGGGCGGGTCCTGGCCCCCTTAAGCCCCCTGTCTTGCCCAGGGTTGCCCTGGCAACTGTTGCTGGCCCCCAAAGCGGAAGTGGGCGGGTCCAGGCGCCCTTAAGCCCCCTGCCATGCCCAGGGTTGCCCTGGCAACTGTTGCTGGCCCCCAAAGCGGAAGTGGGCGGGTCCTGGCCCCCTTAAGCCCCCTGCCTTGCCCAGGGTTGCCCTGGCAACTGTTGCTGGCCCCCAAAGCGGAAGTGGGCTAGTCCTGGCGCCCTTAAGCCCCCTGCCTTGCCCAGGGTTGCCCTGGCAACTGTTGCTGGCCCCCAAAGCGGAAGTGGGCGGGTCCTGGCCCCCTTAAGCCCTGCCTTGCCCAGGGTTGCCCTGGCAACTGTTGCTGGCCCCCAAAGCGGAAGTGGGCGGGTCCAGGCCCCATTAAGCCCCCTGCCATGCCCAGGGTTGCCCTGGCAACTGTTGCTGGCCCCCAAAGCGGAAGTGGGCGGGTCCTGGCCCCCTTAAGCCCCCTGCCTTGCCCAGGGTTGCCCTGGCAACTGTTGCTGGCCCCCAAAGCGGAAGTGGGCGGGTCCTGGCGCCCTTAAGCCCCCTGCCTTGCCCAGGGTTGCCCTGGCAACTGTTGCTGGCCCCCAAAGCGGAAGTGGGCGGGTCCTGGCCCCCTTAAGCCCCCTGCCTTGCCCAGGGTTGCCCTGGCAACTGTTGCTGGCCCCCAAAACGGAAGTGGGCGGGTCCAGGCCCCATTAAGCCCCCCTGCCATGCCCAGGGTTGCCCTGGCAACTGTTGCTGGCCCCCAAAGCGGAAGTGGGCGGGTCCAGGCCCACTTAAGCCCCCTGCCATGCCCAGGGTTGCCCTGGCAACTGTTGCTGGCCCCCAAAGCGGAAGTGGGCGGGTCCAGGCCCCATTAAGCCCCCTGCCATGCCCAGGGTTGCCCTGGCAACTGTTGCTGGCCCTCAAAGCGGAAGTGGGCGTGTCCTGGCCCCCTTAAGCCCCCTGCCTTGCCCAGGGTTGCCCTGGCAACTGTTGCTGGCCCCCAAAGCGGAAGTGGGCGGGTCCTGGCGCCCTTAAGCCCCCTGCCTTGCCCAGGGTTGCCCTGGCAACTGTTGCTGGCCCCCAAAGCGGAAGTGGGCGGGTCCTGGCCCCCTTAAGCCCCCTGCCTTGCCCAGGGTTGCCCTGGCAACTGTTGCTGGCCCCCAAAGCGGAAGTGGGCGGGTCCTGGCGCCCTTAAGCCCCCTGCCTTGCCCAGGGTTGCCCTGGCAACTGTTGCTGGCCCCCAAAGCGGAAGTGGGCGGGTCCTGGCCCCCTTAAGCCCCCTGCCTTGCCCAGGGTTGCCCTGGCAACTGTTGCTGGCCCCCAAAGCGGAAGTGGGCGGGTCCAGGCGCCCTTAAGCCGCCTGCCATGCCCAGGGTTGCCCTGGCAACTGTTGCTGGCCCCCAAAGGGGAAGTGGGCGGGTCCTGGCCCCCTTAAGCCTCCTGCCATGCCCAGGGTTGCCCTGGCAACTGTTGCTGGCCCCCAAAGCGGAAGTGGGCGGGTCCAGGCCCCCTTAAGCCCCCTGCCATGCCCAGGGTTGCCCTGGCAACTGTTGCTGGCCCCCAAAGCGGAAGTGGGCAGGTCCTGGCCCCCTTAAGCCGCCTGCCATGCCCAGGCTAGCCCTGGCAACTGTTGCTGGCCCCCAAAGCGGAAGTGGGCTGGTCCAGGCGCCCTTAAGCCGCCTGCCATGCCCAGGGTTGCCCTGGCAACTGTTGCTGGCCCCCAAAGCGGAAGTGGGCGGGTCCTGGCCCCCTTAAGCCCCCTGCCTTGCCCAGGGTTGCCCTGGCAACTGTTGCTGGCCCCCAAAGCAGAAGTGGGCGGATCCAGGCCCCCTGCCATGCCCAGGGTTGCCCTGGCAACTGTTGCTGGCACCCAAAGCGGAAGTGGGCGGGTCCTGGCCCCCTTAAGCCCCCTGCCTTGCCCAGGGTTGCCCTGGCAACTGTTGCTGGCCCCCAAAGCGGAAGTGGGCGGCTCCAGGCCCCATTAAGCCCCCTGCCATGCCCAGGGTTGCCCTGGCAACTGTTGTTGGCCCCCAAAGCGGAAGTGGGCGGGTCCAGGCCCACTTAAGCCCCCTGCCATGCCCAGGGTTGCCCTGGCAACTGTTGCTGGCCCCCAAAGCGGAAGTGGGCGGGTTCAGGCCCCATTAAGCCCCTGCCATGCCCAGGGTTGCCCTGGCAACTGTTGCTGGCCCTCAAAGCGGAAGTGGGCGTGTCCTGGCCCCTTAAGCCCCCTGACTTGCCCAGGGTTGCCCTGGCAACTGTGTTGCTGGCCCCCAAAGCGGAAGTGGGCGGGTCCTGGCGCCCTTAAGCCCCCTGCCTTGCCCAGGGTTGCCCTGGCAACTGTTGCTGGCCCCCAAAGCGGAGTGGGCGGGTTCCGGCCCCTTAAGCCCCCTGCCTTGCCCAGGGTTGCCCTGGCAACTGTTGCTGGCCCCCAAAGCGGAAGTGGGCGGGTCCAGGCGCCCTTAAGCCGCCTGCCATGCCCAGGGTTGCCCTGGTAACTGTTGCTGGCCCCCAAAGCGGAAGTGGGCGGGTCCTGGCCCCCTTAAGCCCCCTGCCATGCCCAGGGTTGCCCTGGCAACTGTTGCTGGCCCCCAAAGCGGAAGTGGGCGGGTCCAGGCGCCCTTAAGCCCCCTGCCATGCCCATGGTTGCCCTGGCAACTGTTGCTGGCCCCCAAAGCGGAAGTGGGCGGGTCCTGGCCCCCTTAAGCCCCCTGCCATGCCCAGGGTTGCCCTGGCAACTGTTGCTGGCCCCAAAGCGGAAGTGGGCGGGTCCAGGCACCCTTAAGCCCCCTGCCATGCCCAGGGTTGCCCTGGAAACTGTTGCTGGCCCCCAAAGCGGAAGTGGGCGGATCCAGGCCCCCTGCCATGCCCAGGGTTGCCCTGGCAACTTGTTGCTGGCCCCAAAGCGGAAGTGGGCGGGTCCTGGCCCCCTTAAGCCCCTGCCTTGCACAGGGTGCCCTGGCAACTGTTGCTGGCCCCCAAAGCGGAAGTGGGCGGGTCCAGGCCCCATTAAGCCCCCTGCCATGCCCAGGGTTGCCCTGGCAACTGTTGCTGGCCCCAAAGCGGAAGTGGGGGGGTCCAGGCCCACTTAAGCCCCTGCCATGCCCAGGGTTGCCCTGGCAACTGTTGCTGGCCCCAAAGCGGAAGTGGGCGGGTCCAGGCCCCATTGAGCCCCCTGCCATGCCCAGGGTTGCCCTGGCAACTGTTGCTGGCCCTCAAAGCGGAAGTGGGCGTGTCCTGGCCCCCTTAAGCCCCCTGCCTTGCCCAGGGTTGCCCTGGCAACTGTTGCTGGCCCCCAAAGCGGAAGTGGGCGGGTCCTGCGCCCTTAAGCCCCCTGCCTTGCCCAGGGTTGCCCTGGCAACTGTTGCTGGCCCCAAAGCGGAAGTGGGCGGGTCCTGGCCCCCTTAAGCCCCCTGCCATGCCCAGGGTTGCCCTGGCAACTGTTGCTGGCCCCCAAAGCGGAAGTGGGCGGGTCCAGGCCCCCTTAAGCCCCCTGCCATGCCCAGGGTTGCCCTGGCAACTGTTGCTGGCCCCCAAAGCGGAAGTGGGCGGGTCCAGGCGCCCTTAAGCCCCCTGCCATGCCCAGGGTTGTCCTGGCAACTGTTGCTGGCCCCAAAAGCGGAAGTGGGCGGGTCCTGGCCCCCTTAAGCCCCCTGCCTTGCCCAGGGTTGCCCTGGCAACTGTTGCTGGCCCCCAAAGCGGAAGTGGGCGGGTCCAGGCCCCATTAAGCCCCCTGCCATGCCCAGGGTTGCCCTGGCAACTGTTGCTGGCCCCCAAAGCGGAAGTGGGCGGTTCCAGGCGCCCTTAAGCCCCTGCCATGCCCAGGGTTGCCCTGGAAACTGTTGATGGCCCCCAAAGCGGAAGTGGGCGGATCCAGGCCCCCTTAAGCCCCCTGCCATGCCCAGGGTTGCCCTGGCAACTGTTGCTGGCCCAAAAGCGGAAGTGGGCGGGTCCTGGCGCCCTTAAGCCCCCTGCCTTGCCCAGGGTTGCCTGGCAACTGTTGCTGGCCCCCAAAGCGGAAGTGGGCGGGTCCAGGCCCCATTAAGCCCCCTGCCATGCCAGGGTTGCCCTGGCACTGTTGCTGGCCCCCAAAGCGGAAATGGGCGGGTCAGGCGCCTTAAGCCCCCTGCCATGCCCAGGGTTGCCCTGGAAACTGTTGCTGGCCCCCAAAGCGGAAGTGGGCGGATCCAGGCCCCCTTAAGCCCCCTGCCATGCCCAGGGTTGCCCTGGCAACTGTTGCTGGCCCCCAAAGCGGAAGTGGGCGGGTCCTGGCGCCCTTAAGCCCCCAACCTTGCCCAGGATTGCCCTGGCAACTGTTGCTGGCCCCCAAAGCGGAAGTGGGCGGGTCCTGGCCCCCTTAAGCCCCCTGCCTTGCCCAGGGTTGCCCTGGCAACTGTTGCTGGCCCCCAAAGCGGAAGTGGCGGGTCCAGGCGCCCTTAAGCCCCCTGCCATGCCCAGGGTTGCCCTGGCAACTGTTGCTGGCCCCCAAAGCGGAAGTGGGCGGGTCCTGGCCCCCTTAAGCCCCCTGCCTTGCCCAGGGTTGCCCTGGCAACTGTTGCTGGCCCCCAAAGCGGAAGTGGGCGGGTCCTGGCGCCCTTAAGCCCCCTTACTTGCCCAGGGTTGCCCTGGCAACTGTTGCTGGCCCCCAAAGCGGAAGTGGGCGGGTCCTGGCCCCCTTAAGCCCCCTGCCTTGCCCAGGGTTGCCCTGGCAACTGTTGCTGGCCCCCAAAGCGGAAGTGGGCGGGTCCAGGCCCCATTAAGCCCCCTGCCATGCCCAGGGTTGCCCTGGCAACTGTTGCTGGCCCCCAAAGCGGAAGTGGGCGGGTCCAGGCGCCCTTAAGCCCCCTGCCATGACCAGGGTTGCCCTGGCAACTGTTGCTGGCCCCCAAAGCGGAAGTGGGCGGGTCCAGGCCCCCTTAAGCCCCCTGCCATGCCCAGGGTTGCCCTGGCACTGTTGCTGGCCCCCAAGCGGAAGTGGGCAGGTCCTGGCCCCCTTAAGCCCCCTGCCATGCCCAGGGTTGCCCTGGCAACTGTTGCTGGCCCCCAAAGCGGAAGTGGGCGGGTCCAGGCCCCCTTCAGCCCCCTGCCATGCCCAGGGTTGCCCTGGCAACTGTTGCTGGCCCCAAAGCGGAAGTGGGCGGGTGCAGGCCCCCTTAAGCCCCCTGCCATGTCCCAGGGTTGCCCTGGCAACTGTTGCTGGCCCCCAAAGCGGAAGTGGGCAGGTCCTGGCCCCCTTAAGCCGCCTACCATGCCAGGCTAGCCCTGGCAACTGTTGCTGGCCCCCAAAGCAGAAGTGGGCTGGTCCAGGCCCCCTTAAGCCCCCTGCCTTGCCCAGGGTTGCCCTGGCAACTGTTGCTGGCCCCCAAAGCGGAAGTGGGCGGGTCCTGGCGCCCTTAAGCCCCCTGCCTTGCCCAGGGTTGCCCTGGCAACTGTTGCTGGCCCCCAAAGCGGAAGTGGGCGGGTCCTGGCCCCCTTAAGCCCCCTGCCTTGCCCAGGGTTGCCCTGGCAACTGTTGCTGGCCCCCAAAGCGGAAGTGGGCGGGTCCAGGCGCCCTTAAGCCGCCTGCCATGCCCAGGGTTGCCCTGGTAACTGTTGCTGGCCCCCAAAGCGGAAGTGGGCGGGTCCTGGCCCCCTTAAGCCCCCTGCCATGCCAGGGTTGCCCTGGCAACTGTTGCTGGCCCCCAAAGCGGAAGTGGGCGGGTCCAGGCGCCCTTAAGCCCCCTGCCATGCCCATGGTTGCCCTGGCAACTGTTGCTGGCCCCCAAAGCGGAAGTGGGCGGGTCCTGGCCCCCTTAAGCCCCCTGCCATGCCCAGGGTTGCCCTGGCAACTGTTGCTGGCCCCCAAAGCGGAAGTGGGCGGGTCCAGGCGCCCTTAAGCCCCCTGCCATGCCCAGGGTTGCCCTGGAAACTGTTGCTGGCCCCCAAAGCGGAAGTGGGCGGATCCAGGCCCCCTGCCATGCCCAGGGTTGCCCTGGGCAACTGTTGCTGGCCCCCAAAGCGGAAGTGGGCGGGTCCTGGACCCCTTAAGCCCCCTGCCTTGCACAGGGTGCCCTGGCAACTGTTGCTGGCCCCAAAGCGGAAGTGGGCGGGTCCAGGCCCCATTAAGCCCCCTGCCATGCCCAGGGTTGCCCTGGCAACTGTTGCTGGCCCCCAAAGCGTAAGTGGGGGGTCCAGGCCCACTTAAGCCCCCTGCCATGCCCAGGGTTGCCCTGGCAACTGTTGCTGGCCCCCAAAGCGGAAGTGGGCGGGTCCAGGCCCCATTAAGCCCCCTGCCATGCCCAGGGTTGCCCTGGCAACTGTTGCTGGCCCTCAAAGCGGAAGTGGGCGTGTCCTGGCCCCCTTAAGCCCCCTGCCTTGCCCAGGGTTGCCCTGGCAACTGTTGCTGGCCCCCAAAGCGGAAGTGGGCGGGTCCTGGCGCCCTTAAGCCCCCTGCCTTGCCCAGGGTTGCCCTGGCAACTGTTGCTGGCCCCCAAAGCGGAAGTGGGCGGGTCCAGGCCCCCTTAAGCCCCCTGCCTTGCCCATGGTTGCCCTGGCAACTGTTGCTGGCCCCCAAAGCGGGAAGTGGGCGGGTCCAGGCCCCCTTCAGCCCCCTGCCATGCCCAGGTTGCCCTGGCAACTGTTGCTTACCCCCAAAGCGGAAGTGGGCGGGTCCAGGCCCCCTTAAGCCTCGTGCCATGCCCATGGTAGACCTGGCAACTGTTGCTGGCCCCCAAAGCGGAAGTGGGCGGGTCCAGGCCCCCTTAAGCCCCCTGCCATGCCCATGGTTGCCCTGGCAACTGTTTCTGGCCCCCAAAGCGGAAGTGGGCGGGTCCAGGCGCCCTTAAGCCCCCTGCCATGCCCATGGTTGCCCTGGCAACTGTTGCTGGCCCCCAAAGCGGAAGTGGGCGGGTCCTGGCCCCCTTAAGCCCCCTGCCATGCCCAGGGTTGCCCTGGCAACTGTTGCTGGGCCCCCAAAGCGGAAGTGGGCGGGTCCAGGCGCCCTTAAGCCCCCTGCCATGCCCAGGGTTGCCCTGGAAACTGTTGCTGGCCCCCAAAGCGGAAGTGGGCGGGTCCAGGCCCCATTAAGCCCCCTGCCATGCCCAGGGTTGCCCTGGCAACTGTTGCTGGCCCTCAAAGCGGAAGTGGGCGTGTCCTGGCCCCCTTAAGCCCCCTGCCTTGCCCAGGGTTGCCCTGGCAACTGTTGCTGGCCCCCAAAGCGGAAGTGGGCGGGTCATGGCGCCCTTAAGCCCCTGCCTTGCCCAGGGTTGCCCTGGCAACTGTTGCTGGCCCCCAAAGCGGAAGTGGGCGGGTCCTGGCCCCCTTAAGCCCCCTGCCTTGCCCAGGGTTGCCCTGGAACTGTTGCTGGCCCCCAAAGCGGAAGTGGGCGGGTCAGGCCCCATTAAGCCCCCTGCCATGCCCAGGGTTGCCCTGGCAACTGTTGCTGGACCCCAAAGCGGAAGTGGGCGGGTCCTGGCCCCCATAAGCCCCCTGCCTTGCCCAGGGTTGCCCTGGCAACTGTTGCTGGCCCCCAAAGTGGAAGTGGGCGGGTCCAGGCCCCATTAAGCCCCCTGCCATGCCCAGGGTTGCCCTGGCAACTGTTGCTGGCCCCCAAAGCGGAAGTGGGCGGGTCCAGGCCCCATTAAGCCCCCTGCCATGCCCAGGGTTGCCCTGGCAACTGTTGCTGGCCCTCAAAGCGGAAGTGGGCGTGTCCTGGCCCCCTTAAGCCCCCTGCCTTGCCCAGGGTTGCCCTGGCAACTGTTGCTGGCCCCCAAAGCGGAAGTGGGCAGGTCCTGGCGCCCTTAAGCCCCCTGCCTTGCCCAGGGTTGCCCTGGCAACTGTTGCTGGCCCCCAAAGCGGAAGTGGGCGGGTCCTGGCCCCCTTAAGCCCCCTGCCTTGCCCAGGGTTGCCCTGGCAACTGTTGCTGGCCCCCAAAGCGGAAGTGGGCGGGTCCAGGCGCCCTTAAGCCCCCTGCCATGCCCAGGGTTGCCCTGGCAACTGTTGCTGGCCCCCAAAGCGGAAGTGGGCGGGTCCTGGCCCCCTTAAGCCCCCTGCCTTGCCCAGGGTTGCCCTGGCAACTGTTGCTGGCCCCCAAAGCGGAAGTGGGCGGGTCCTGGCGCCCTTAAGCCCCCTGCCTTGCCCAGGGTTGCCCTGGCAACTGTTGCTGGCCCCCAAAGCGGAAGTGGGCGGGTCCTGGCCCCCTTAAGCCCCCTGCCTTGCCCAGGGTTGCCCTGGCAACTGTTGCTGGCCCCCAAAGCGGAAGTGGGCGGGTCCAGGCCCCATTAAGCCCCCTGCCATGCCCAGGGTTGCCCTGGCAACTGGTGCTGGCCCCCAAAGCGGAAGTGGGCGGGTCCAGGCCCACTTAAGCCCCCTGCCATGCCCAGGGTTGCCCTGGCAACTGTTGCTGGCCCCAAAGCGGAAGTGGGCGGGTCCAGGCCCCATTAAGCCCCCTGCCATGCCCAGGGTTGCCCTGGCAACTGTTTCTGGTCCTCAAAGCGGAAGTGGGCGTGTCCTGGCCCCCTTAAGCCCCCTGCCTTGCCCAAGGTTGCCCTGGCAACTGTTGCTGGCCCCCAAAAGCGGAAGTAGGCGGGTCCTGGCGCCCTTAAGCCCCCTGCCTTGCCCAGGGTTGCCTGGCAACTGTTGCTGGCCCCCAAAGCGGAATGGGCGGGTCCTGGCCCCCTTAAGCCCCCTGCCTTGCCCAGGGTTGCCCTGGCAACTGTTGCTGGCCCCCAAAGCGGAAGTGGGCGGGTCCAGGCGCCCTTAAGCCGCCTGCCATGCCCAGGGTTGCCCTGGCAACTGTTGCTGGCCCCCAAAGCGGAAGTGGGCGGGTCCTGGCCCCCTTAAGCCCCCTGCCATGCCCAGGGTTGCCCTGGCAACTGTTGCTGGCCCCCAAAGCGGAAAAGTGGGCGGGTCCCAGGCCCCCTTAAGCCCCCTGCCATGCCCAGGGTTGCCCTGGCAACTGTTGCTGGCCCCCAAAGCGGAAGTGGGCAGGTCCTGGCCCCCTTAAGCCGCCTGCCATGCCCAGGCTAGCCCTGGCAACTGTTGCTGGCCCCCAAAGCGGAAGTGGGCTGGTCCAGGCCCCTTAAGCCCCCTGCCATGCCCAGGGTTGCCCTGGCAACTGTTGCTGGCCCCCAAAGCGGAAGTGGGCGGGTCCAGGCCCCCTTCAGCCCCCTGCCATGCCCAGGGTTGCCCTGGCAACTGTTGCTGGCCCCCAAAGCGGAAGTGGGCGGGTGCAGGCCCCCTTAAGCCCCCTGCCATGCCCAGGGTAGACCTGGCAAACTGTTGCTGGCCCCCGAAGCGGAAGTGGGCGGGTCCAGGCCCCCTTAAGCCCCCTGCCATGCCCAGCGTTGCCCTGGCAACTGTTTGCTGGCCCCCAAAGCGGAAGTGGGCGGATCCAGGCCCCCTTAAGCCCCCTGCCATGCCCAGGTTGCCCTGGCAACTGTTGCTAGCCCCCAAAGCGGAAGTGGGCGGGTCCAGGCCCCCTGCCATGCCCAGGGTTGCCCTGCAACTGTTGCTGGCCCCCAAAGCGGAAGTTGGCGGGTCCAGGCCCACTTAAGCCCCCTGCCATGCCAGGGTTGCCTGGCAACTGTTGCTGGCCCCCAAAGCGGAAGTGGGCGGGTCCTGGCGCCCTTAAGCCCCCTGCCTTGCCCAGGGTTGCCCTGGCAACTGTTTGCTGGCCCCCAAAGCGGAAGTGGGCGGGTCCTGGCTCCTTAAGCCCCCTGCCTTGCCCAGGGTTGCCCTGGCAACTGTTGCTGGCCCCCAAAACGGAAGTGGGCGGGTCCAGGCCCCATTAAGCCCCCTGCCATGCCCAGGGTTGCCCTGGCAACTGTTGCTGGCCCCCAAAGCGGAAGTGGGCGGGTCCAGGCCACTTAAGCCCCCTGCCATGCCCAGGGTTGCCCTGGCCAACTGTTTCTGGCCCCCAAAGCGGTAGTGGGCGGGTCCAGGCCCCATTAAGCCCCTGCCATGCCCAGGGTTGCCCTGGCAACTGTTGCTGGCCCTCAAAGCGGAAGTGGGCGTGTCCTGGCCCCCTTAAGCCCCCTGCCTTGCCCAGGGTTGCCCTGGCAACTGTTGCTGGCCCCCAAAGCGGAATTGGGCGGGTCCTGGCGCCCTTAAGCCCCCTGCCTTGCCCAGGGTTGCCCTGGCAACTGTTGCTGGCCCCCAAAGCGGAAATGGGCGGGTCCTGGCCCCCCTTAAGCCCCCTGCCTTGCCCAGGGTTGCCCTGGCAACTGTTGCTGGCCCCCAAAGCGGAAGTGGGCGGGTCCTGGCGCCCTTAAGCCCCCTGCCTTGCCCAGGGTTGCCCTGGCAAACTGTTGCTGGCCCCCAAAGCGGAAGTGGGCGGGTCCTGGCCCCCTTAAGCCCCCTGCCTTGCCCAGGGTTGCCCTGGCAACTGTTGCTGGCCCCCAAAGCGGAAGTGGGCGGGTCCAGCGCCCTTAAGCCGCCTGCCATGCCCAGGGTTGCCCTGGCAACTGTTGCTGGCCCCCAAAGCGGGAGTGGGCGGGTCCTGGCCCCCTTAAGCCCCCTGCCATGCCCAGGGTTGCCCTGGCAACTGTTGCTGGCCCCCAAAGCGGAAGTGGGCGGGTCCAGGCCCCCTTAAGCCCCCTGCCATGCCCAGGGTTGCCCTGGCAACTGTTGCTGGCCCCCAAAGCGGAAGTGGGCGGGTCCCTGGCCCCCTTAAGCCCCCTGCCTTGCCCAGGGTTGCCCTGGCAACTGTTGCTGGCCCCCAAAGCGGAAGTGGGCGGGTCCAGGCCCCATTAAGCCCCCTGCCATGCCCAGGGTTGCCCTGGCAACTGTTGCTGGCCCCCAAAGCGGAAGTGGGCGGGTCCAGGCGCCCTTAAGCCCCTGCCATGCCCAGGGTTGCCCTGGAAACTGTTGCTGGCCCCCAAAGCGGAAGTGGGCGGATCCAGGCCCCCTTAAGCCCCCTGCCATGCCCAGGGTTGCCCTGGCAACTGTTGCTGGCCCCCAAAGCGGAAGTGGGCGGGTCCTGGCGCCCCTTAAGCCCCCTGCCTTGCCCAGGGTTGCCCTGGCAACTGTTGCTGGCCCCAAAGCGGAGTGGGCGGGTCCAGGCCCCATTAAGCCCCCTGCCATGCCCAGGGTTGCCCTGGCAACTGTTGCTGGCCCCCAAAGCGGAAGTGGGCGGGTCCAGGCGCCCTTAAGCCCCCTGCCATGCCCAGGGTTGCCCCGGAAACTGTTGCTGGCCCCCAAAGCGGAAGTGGGCGGGTCCTGGCCCCCTTAAGCCCCCTGTCTTGCCCAGGGTTGCCCTGGCAACTGTTGCTGGCCCCCAAAGCGGAAGTGGGCGGGTCCAGGCGCCCTTAAGCCCCTGCCATGCCCAGGGTTGCCCTGGCAACTGTTGCTGGCCCCCAAAGCGGAAGTGGGCGGGTCCTGGCCCCCTTAACCCCCTGCCTTGCCCAGGGTTGCCCTGGCAACTGTTGCTGGCCCCCAAAGCGGAAGTGGGCGGGTCCTGGCGCCCTTAAGCCCCCTGCCTTGCCCAGGGTTGCCCTGGCAACTGTTGCTGGCCCCCAAGCGGAAGTGGGCGGGTCCTGGCCCCCTTAAGCCCCTGCCTTGCCCAGGGTTGCCCTGGCAACTGTTGCTGGCCCCCAAAGCGGAAGTGGGCGGGTCAGGCCCCATTAAGCCCCCTGCCATGCCCAGGGTTGCCCTGGCAACTGTTGCTGGCCCCCAAAGCGTAAGTGGGGGGGTCCAGGCCCACTTAAGCCCCCTGCCATGCCCAGGGTTGCCCTGGCAACTGTTGCTGGCCCCCAAAGCGGAAGTGGGCGGGTCCAGGCCCCATTAAGCCCCCTGCCATGCCCAGGGTTGCCCTGGCAACTGTTGCTGGCCCTCAAAGCGGAAGTGGGCGTGTCCTGGCCCCCTTAAGCCCCCTGCCTTGCCCAGGGTTGCCCTGGCAACTGTTGCTGGCCCCCAAAGCGGAAGTGGGCGGGTCCTGGCGCCCTTAAGCCCCCTGCCTTGCCCAGGGTTGCCCTGGCAACTGTTGCTGGCCCCCAAAGCGGAAGTGGGCGGGTCCAGGCCCCCTTAAGCCCCCTGCCTTGCCCATGGTTGCCCTGGCAACTGTTGCTGGCCCCCAAAGCGGAAGTGGGCGGTCCAGGCCCCCTTCAGCCCCCTGCCATGCCCAGGGTTGCCCTGGCAACTGTTGCTTACCCCAAA
The DNA here is from genome assembly GCF_055691185.1 of Crinia signifera. Taxonomy (NCBI): domain Eukaryota; kingdom Metazoa; phylum Chordata; class Amphibia; order Anura; family Myobatrachidae; genus Crinia; species Crinia signifera. The sequence goes on from NW_028142438.1 coordinate 42,183, forward strand.
GCGGAAGTGGGCGGGTCCAGGCCCCCTTAAGCCCCGTGCCATGCCCAGGGTAGACCTGGCAACTGTTGCTGGCCCCCAAAGCGGAAGTGGGCGGGTCCAGGCCCCTTAAGCCCCTGCCATGCCCATGGTTGCCCTGGCAACTGTTTCTGGCCCCCAAAGCGGAAGTGGGCGGGTCCAGGCGCCCTTAAGCCCCCTGCCATGCCCATGGTTGCCCTGGCAACTGTTGCTGGCCCCCAAAGCGGAAGTGGGCGGGTCCTGGCCCCCTTAAGCCCCTGCCATGCCCAGGGTTGCCCTGGCAACTGTTGCTGGCCCCCAAAGCGGAAGTGGGCGGGTCCAGGCGCCCTTAAGCCCTGCCATGCCCAGGGTTGCCCTGGAAACTGTTGCTGGCCCCCAAAGCGGAAGTGGGCGGGTCCAGGCCCCATTAAGCCCCCTGCCATGCCCAGGTTGCCCTGGCAACTGTTGCTGGCCCTCAAAGCGGAAGTGGGCGTGTCCTGGCCCCCTTAAGCCCCCTGCCTTGCCCAGGGTTGCCCTGGCAACTGTTGCTGGCCCCCAAAGCGGAAGTGGGCGGGTCATGGCGCCCTTAAGCCCCCTGCCTTGCCCAGGGTTGCCCTGGCAACTGTTGCTGGCCCCCAAAGCGGAAGTGGGCGGGTCCTGGCCCCCTTAAGCCCCCTGCCTTGCCCAGGGTTGCCCTGGCAACTGTTGCTGGCCCCCAAAGCGGAAGTGGGCGGGTCCAGGCCCCATTAAGCCCCCTGCCATGCCCAGGGTTGCCCTGGCAACTGTTGCTGGACCCCAAAGCGGACTGGGCGGTCCTGGCCCCCATAAGCCCCCTGCCTTGCCCAGGGTTGCCCTGGCAACTGTTGCTGGCCCCCAAAGTGGAAGTGGGCGGGTCCAGGCCCCATTAAGCCCCCTGCCATGCCCAGGGTTGCCCTGGCAACTGTTGCTGGCCCTCAAAGCGGAAGTGGGCGTGTCCTGGCCCCCTTAAGCCCCCTGCCTTGCCCAGGGTTGCCCTGGCAACTGTTGCTGGCCCCCAAAGCGGAAGTGGGCAGGTCCTGGCGCCCTTAAGCCCCCTGCCTTGCCCAGGGTTGCCCTGGCAACTGTTGCTGGCCCCCAAAGCGGAAGTGGGCGGGTCCTGGCCCCCTTAAGCCCCCTGCCTTGCCCAGGGTTGCCCTGGCAACTGTTGCTGGCCCCCAAAGCGGAAGTGGGCGGGTCCAGGCGCCCTTAAGCCCCCTGCCATGCCCAGGGTTGCCCTGGCAACTGTTGCTGGCCCCCAAAGCGGAAGTGGGCGGGTCCTGGCCCCCTTAAGCCCCCTGCCTTGCCCAGGGTTGCCCTGGCAACTGTTGCTGGCCCCCAAAGCGGAAGTGGGCGGGTCTGGCGCCCTTAAGCCCCCTGCCTTGCCCAGGGTTGCCCTGGCAACTGTTGCTGGCCCCCAAAGCAGAAGTGGGCGGGTCCTGGCCCCCTTAAGCCCCCTGCCTTGCCCAGGGTTGCCCTGGCAACTGTTGCTGGCCCCCAAAGCGGAAGTGGGCGGGTCCAGGCCCCATTAAGCCCCCTGCCATGCCCAGGGTTGCCCTGGCAACTGGTGCTGGCCCCCAAAGCGGAAGTGGGCGGGTCCAGGCCCACTTAAGCCCCCTGCCATGCCCAGGGTTGCCCTGGCAACTGTTGCTGGCCCCCAAAGCGGAAGTGGGCGGGTCCAGGCCCCATTAAGCCCCCTGCCATGCCCAGGGTTGCCCTGGCAACTGTTTCTGGTCCTCAAAGCGGAAGTGGGCGTGTCCTGGCCCCCTTAAGCCCCCTGCCTTGCCCAGGGTTGCCCTGGCAACTGTTGCTGGCCCCCAAAGCGGAAGTAGGCGGGTCCTGGCGCCCTTAAGCCCCCTGCCTTGCCCAGGGTTGCCCTGGCAACTGTTGCTGGCCCCAAAGCGGAAGTGGGCGGGTCCTGGCCCCCTTAAGCCCCCTGCCTTGCCCAGGGTTGCCCTGGCAACTGTTGCTGGCCCCCAAAGCGGAAGTGGGCGGGTCCAGGCGCCCTTAAGCCGCCTGCCATGCCCAGGGTTGCCCTGGCAACTGTTGCTGGCCCCCAAAGCGGAAGTGGGCGGGTCCTGGCCCCCTTAAGCCCCCTGCCATGCCCAGGGTTGCCCTGGCAACTGTTGCTGGCCCCCAAAGCGAAAGTGGGCGGGTCCAGGCCCCCTTAAGCCCCCTGCCATGCCCAGGGTTGCCCTGGCAACTGTTGCTGGCCTCCAAAGCGGAATGTGGGCAGGTCCTGGCCCCCTTAAGCCGCCTGCCATGCCCAGGCTAGCCCTGGCAACTGTTGCTGGCCCCAAAGCGGAAGTGGGCTGGTCCAGGCCCCCTTAAGCCCCCTGCCATGCCCAGGGTTGCCCTGGCAACTGTTGCTGGCCCCCAAAGCGGAAGTGGGCGGGTCCAGGCCCCCTTCAGCCCCCTGCCATGCCCAGGGTTGCCCTGGCAACTGTTGCTGGCCCCCAAAGCGGAAGTGGGCGGGTGCAGGCCCCCTTAAGCCCCCTGCCATGCCCAGGGTAGACCTGGCAACTGTTGCTGGCCCCCGAAGCGGAAGTGGGCGGGTCCAGGCCCCCTTAAGCCCCCTGCCATGCCCAGCGTTGCCCTGGCAACTGTTGCTGGCCCCCAAAGCGGAAGTGGGCGGATCCAGGCCCCCTTAAGCCCCCTGCCATGCCCAGGGTTGCCCTGGCAACTGTTGCTAGCCCCCAAAGCGGAAGTGGGCGGGTCCAGGCCCCCTGCCATGCCCAGGGTTGCCCTGGCAACTGTTGCTGGCCCCCAAAGCGGAAGTTGGCGGGTCCAGGCCCACTTAAGCCCCCTGCCATGCCCAGGGTTGCCCTGGCAACTGTTGCTGGCCCCCAAAGCGGAAGTGGGCGGGTCCTGGCGCCCTTAAGCCCCGTGCCTTGCCCAGGGTTGCCCTGGCAACTGTTGCTGGCCCCAAAAGCGGAAGTGGGCGGGTCCTGGCCTCCTTAAGCCCCCTGCCTTGCCCAGGGTTGCCCTGGCAACTGTTGCTGGCCCCCAAAACGGAAGTGGGCGGGTCCAGGCCCCATTAAGCCCCCTGCCATGCCCAGGGTTGCCCTGGCAACTGTTGCTGGCCCCCAAAGCGAAAGTGGGCGGGTCCAGGCCCCCTTAAGCCCCCTGCCATGCCCAGGGTTGCCCTGGCAACTGTTGCTGGCCTCCAAAGCGGAAGTGGGCAGGTCCTGGCCCCCTTAAGCCGCCTGCCATGCCCAGGCTAGCCCTGGCAACTGTTGCTGGCCCCCAAAGCGGAAGTGGGCTGGTCCAGGCCCCCTTAAGCCCCCTGCCATGCCCAGGGTTGCCCTGGCAACTGTTGCTGGCCCCCAAAGCGGAAGTGGGCGGGTCCAGGCCCCCTTCAGCCCCCTGCCATGCCCAGGGTTGCCCTGGCAACTGTTGCTGGCCCCCAAAGCGGAAGTGGGCGGGTGCAGGCCCCCTTAAGCCCCCTGCCATGCCCAGGGTAGGACCTGGCAACTGTTGCTGGCCCCCGAAGCGGAAGTGGGCGGGTCCAGGCCCCCTTAAGCCCCCTGCCATGCCCAGCGTTGCCCTGGCAACTGTTGCTGGCCCCCAAAGCGGAAGTGGGCGGATCCAGGCCCCCTTAAGCCCCCTGCCATGCCCAGGGTTGCCGTGGCAACTGTTGCTAGCCCCCAAAGCGGAAGTGGGCGGGTCCAGGCCCCCTGCCATGCCCAGGGTTGCCCTGGCAACTGTTGCTGGCCCCCAAAGCGGAAGTTGGCGGGTCCAGGCCCACTTAAGCCCCCTGCCATGCCCAGGGTTGCCCTGGCAACTGTTGCTGGCCCCCAAAGCGGAAGTGGGCGGGTCCTGGCGCCCTTAAGCCCCGTGCCTTGCCCAGGGTTGCCCTGGCAACTGTTGCTGGCCCCAAAAGCGGAAGTGGGCGGGTCCTGGCCTCCTTAAGCCCCCTGCCTTGCCCAGGGTTGCCCTGGCAACTGTTGCTGGCCCCCCAAAACGGAAGTGGGCGGGTCCAGGCCCCATTAAGCCCCCTGCCATGCCCAGGGTTGCCCTGGCAACTGTTGCTGGCCCCCAAAGCGGAAGTGGGCGGGTCCAGGCCCACTTAAGCCCCCTGCCATGCCCAGGGTTGCCCTGGCAACTGTTTCTGGCCCCCAAAGCGGTAGTGGGCGGGTCCAGGCCCCATTAAGCCCCCTGCCATGCCCAGGGTTGCCCTGGCAACTGTTGCTGGCCCTCAAAGCGGAAGTGGGCGTGTCCTGGCCCCCTTAAGCCCCCTGCCTTGCCCAGGGTTGCCCTGGCAACTGTTGCTGGCCCCCAAAGCGGAATTGGGCGGGTCCTGGCGCCCTTAAGCCCCCTGCCTTGCCCAGGGTTGCCCTGGCAACTGTTGCTGGCCCCCAAAGCGGAAATGGGCGGGTCCTGGCCCCCTTAAGCCCCCTGCCTTGCCCAGGGTTGCCCTGGCAACTGTTGCTGGCCCCCAAAGCGGAAGTGGGCGGGTCCTGGCGCCCTTAAGCCCCCTGCCTTGCCCAGGGTTGCCCTGGCAACTGTTGCTGGCCCCCAAAGCGGAAGTGGGCGGGTCCTGGCCCCCTTAAGCCCCCTGCCTTGCCCAGGGTTGCCCTGGCAACTGTTGCTGGCCCCCAAAGCGGAAGTGGGCGGGTCCAGGCGCCCTTAAGCCGCCTGCCATGCCCAGGGTTGCCCTGGCAACTGTTGCTGGCCCCCAAAGCGGAAGTGGGCGGGTCCTGGCCCCCTTAAGCCCCCTGCCATGCCCAGGGTTGCCCTGGCAACTGTTGCTGGCCCCCAAAGCGGAAGTGGGCGGGTCCAGGCCCCCTTAAGCCCCCTGCCATGCCCAGGGTTGCCCTGGCAACTGTTGCTGGCCCCCAAAGCGTAAGTGGGCGGGTCCTGGCCCCCTTAAGCCCCCTGCCTTGCCCAGGGTTGCCCTGGCAACTGTTGCTGGCCCCCAAAGCGGAAGTGGGCGGGTCCAGGCCCCATTAAGCCCCCTGCCATGCCCAGGGTTGCCCTGGCAACTGTTGCTGGCCCCCAAAGCGGAAGTGGGCGGGTCCAGGCGCCCTTAAGCCCCCTGCCATGCCCAGGGTTGCCCTGGAAACTGTTGCTGGCCCCCAAAGCGGAAGTGGGCGGATCCAGGCCCCCTTAAGCCCCCTGCCATGCCCAGGGTTGCCCTGGCAACTGTTGCTGGCCCCCAAAGCGGAAGTGGGCGGGTCCTGGCGCCCTTAAGCCCCCTGCCTTGCCCAGGGTTGCCCTGGCAACTGTTGCTGGCCCCCAAAGCGGAAGTGGGCGGGTCCAGGCCCCATTAAGCCCCCTGCCATGCCCAGGGTTGCCCTGGCAACTGTTGCTGGCCCCCAAAGCGGAAGTGGGCGGGTCCAGGCGCCCTTAAGCCCCCTGCCATGCCCAGGGTTGCCCCGGAAACTGTTGCTGGCCCCCAAAGCGGAAGTGGGCGGGTCCTGGCCCCCTTAAGCCCCCTGTCTTGCCCAGGGTTGCCCTGGCAACTGTTGCTGGCCCCCAAAGCGGAAGTGGGCGGGTCCAGGCCCCATTAAGCCCCCTGCCATGCCCAGGGTTGCCCTGGCAACTGTTGCTGGCCCCCAAAGCGGAAGTGGGCGGGTCCTGACCCCCTTAAGCCCCCTGCCTTGCCCAGGGTTGCCCTGGCAACTGTTGCTGGCCCCCAAAGCGGAAGTGGGCGGGTCCTGGCGCCCTTAAGCCCCCTGCCTTGCCCAGGGTTGCCCTGGCAACTGTTGCTGGCCCCCAAAGCGGAAGTGGGCGGGTCCTGGCCCCCTTAAGCCCCCTGCCTTGCCCAGGGTTGCCCTGGCAACTGTTGCTGGCCCCCAAAACGGAAGTGGGCGGGTCCAGGCCCCATTAAGCCCCCTGCCATGCCCAGGGTTGCCCTGGCAACTGTTGCTGGCCCCCAAAGCGGAAGTGGGCGGGTCCAGGCCCACTTAAGCCCCCTGCCATGCCCAGGGTTGCCCTGGCAACTGTTGCTGGCCCCCAAAGCGGAAGTGGGCGGGTCCAGGCCCCATTAAGCCCCCTGCCATGCCCAGGGTTGCCCTGGCAACTGTTGCTGGCCCTCAAAGCGGAAGTGGGCGTGTCCTGGCCCCCTTAAGCCCCCTGCCTTGCCCAGGGTTGCCCTGGCAACTGTTGCTGGCCCCCAAAGCGGAAGTGGGCGGGTCCTGGCGCCCTTAAGCCCCCTGCCTTGCCCAGGGTTGCCCTGGCAACTGTTGCTGGCCCCCAAAGCGGAAGTGGGCGGGTCCTGGCCCCCTTAAGCCCCCTGCCTTGCCCAGGGTTGCCCTGGCAACTGTTGCTGGCCCCCAAAGCGGAAGTGGGCGGGTCCTGGCGCCCTTAAGCCCCCTGCCTTGCCCAGGGTTGCCCTGGCAACTGTTGCTGGCCCCCAAAGCGGAAGTGGGCGGGTCCTGGCCCCCTTAAGCCCACTGCCTTGCCCAGGGTTGCCCTGGCAACTGTTGCTGGCCCCCAAAGCGGAAGTGGGCGGGTCCAGGCGCCCTTAAGCCGCCTGCCATGCCCAGGGTTGCCCTGGCAACTGTTGCTGGCCCCCAAAGCGGAAGTGGGCGGGTCCTGGCCCCCTTAAGCCCCCTGCCATGCCCAGGGTTGCCCTGGCAACTGTTGCTGGCCCCCAAAGCGGAAGTGGGCGGGTCCAGGCCCCCTTAAGCCCCCTGCCATGCCCAGGGTTGCCCTGGCAACTGTTGCTGGCCCCCAAAGCGGAAGTGGGCAGGTCCTGGCCCCCTTAAGCCGCCTGCCATGCCCAGGCTAGCCCTGGCAACTGTTGCTGGCCCCCAAAGCGGAAGTGGGCTGGTCCAGGCGCCCTTAAGCCGCCTGCCATGCCCAGGGTTGCCCTGGCAACTGTTGCTGGCCCCCATAGCGGAAGTGGGCGGGTCCTGGCCCCCTTAAGCCCCCTGCCTTGCCCAGGGTTGCCCTGGCAACTGTTGCTGGCCCCCAAAGCAGAAGTGGGCGGATCCAGGCCCCCTGCCATGCCCAGGGTTGCCCTGGCAACTGTTGCTGGCCCCCAAAGCGGAAGTGGGCGGGTCCTGGCCCCCTTAAGCCCCCTGCCTTGCCCAGGGTTGCCCTGGCAACTGTTGCTGGCCCCCAAAGCGGAAGTGGGCGGCTCCAGGCCCCATTAAGCCCCCTGCCATGCCCAGGGTTGCCCTGGCAACTGTTGTTGGCCCCCAAAGCGGAAGTGGGCGGGTCCAGGCCCACTTAAGCCCCCTGCCATGCCCAGGGTTGCCCTGGCAACTGTTGCTGGCCCCCAAAGCGGAAGTGGGCGGGTTCAGGCCACATTAAGCCCCCTGCCATGCCCAGGGTTGCCCTGGCAACTGTTGCTGGCCCTCAAAGCGGAAGTGGGCGTGTCCTGGCCCCCTTAAGCCCCCTGACTTGCCCAGGGTTGCCCTGGCAACTGTTGCTGGCCCCCAAAGCGGAAGTGGGCGGGTCCTGGCGCCCTTAAGCCCCCTGCCTTGCCCAGGGTTGCCCTGGCAACTGTTGCTGGCCCCCAAAGCGGAAGTGGGCGGGTCCTGGCCCCCTTAAGCCCCCTGCCTTGCCCAGGGTTGCCCTGGCAACTGTTGCTGGCCCCCAAAGCGGAAGTGGGCGGGTCCAGGCGCCCTTAAGCCGCCTGCCATGCCCAGGGTTGCCCTGGTAACTGTTGCTGGCCCCCAAAGCGGAAGTGGGCGGGTCCTGGCCCCCTTAAGCCCCCTGCCATGCCCAGGGTTGCCCTGGCAACTGTTGCTGGCCCCCAAAGCGGAAGTGGGCGGGTCCAGGCGCCCTTAAGCCCCCTGCCATGCCCATGGTTGCCCTGGCAACTGTTGCTGGCCCCCAAAGCGGAAGTGGGCGGGTCCTGGCCCCCTTAAGCCCCCTGCCATGCCCAGGGTTGCCCTGGCAACTGTTGCTGGCCCCCAAAGCGGAAGTGGGCGGGTCCAGGCGCCCTTAAGCCCCCTGCCATGCCCAGGGTTGCCCTGGAAACTGTTGCTGGCCCCCAAAGCGGAAGTGGGCGGATCCAGGCCCCCTGCCATGCCCAGGGTTGCCCTGGCAACTGTTGCTGGCCCCCAAAGCGGAAGTGGGCGGGTCCTGGCCCCCTTAAGCCCCCTGCCTTGCACAGGGTTGCCCTGGCAACTGTTGCTGGCCCCCAAAGCGGAAGTGGGCGGGTCCAGGCCCCATTAAGCCCCCTGCCATGCCCAGGGTTGCCCTGGCAACTGTTGCTGGCCCCCAAAGCGGAAGTGGGGGGGTCCAGGCCCACTTAAGCCCCCTGCCATGCCCAGGGTTGCCCTGGCAACTGTTGCTGGCCCCCAAAGCGGAAGTGGGCGGGTCCAGGCCCCATTAAGCCCCCTGCCATGCCCAGGGTTGCCCTGGCAACTGTTGCTGGCCCTCAAAGCGGAAGTGGGCGTGTCCTGGCCCCCTTAAGCCCCCTGCCTTGCCCAGGGTTGCCCTGGCAACTGTTGCTGGCCCCCAAAGCGGAAGTGGGCGGGTCCTGGCGCCCTTAAGCCCCCTGCCTTGCCCAGGGTTGCCCTGGCAACTGTTGCTGGCCCCCAAAGCGGAAGTGGGCGGGTCCTGGCCCCCTTAAGCCCCCTGCCATGCCCAGGGTTGCCCTGGCAACTGTTGCTGGCCCCCAAAGCGGAAGTGGGCGGGTCCAGGCCCCCTTAAGCCCCCTGCATGCCCAGGGTTGCCCTGGCAACTGTTGCTGGCCCCCAAAGCGGAAGTGGGCGGGTCCAGGCGCCCTTAGGGCGGATCCAGGCCCCCTTAAGCCCCCTGCCATGCCCAGGGTTGCCCTGGCAACTGTTGCTGGCCCCCAAAGCGGAAGTGGGCGGGTCCTGGCGCCCTTAAGCCCCCTGCCTTGCCCAGGGTTGCCCTGGCAACTGTTGCTGGCCCCCAAAGCGGAAGTGGGCGGGTCCTGGCCCCCTTAAGCCCCTGCCTTGCCCAGGGTTGCCCTGGCAACTGTTGCTGGCCCCCAAAGCGGAAGTGGGCGGGTCCAGGCGCCCTTAAGCCCCCTGCCATGCCCAGGGTTGCCCTGGAAACTGTTGCTGGCCCCCAAAGCGGAAGTGGGCGGATCTAGGCCCCCTTAAGCCCCCTGCCATGCCCAGGGTTGCCCTGGCAACTGTTGCTGGCCCCAAAAGCGGAAGTGGGCGGGTCCTGGCGCCCTTAAGCCCCCTGCCTTGCCCAGGGTTGCCCTGGCAACTGTTGCTGGCCCCCAAAGCGGAAGTGGGCGGGTCCAGGCCCCATTAAGCCCCCTGCCATGCCCAGGGTTGCCCTGGCAACTGTTGCTGGCCCCCAAAGCGGAAGTGGGCGGGTCCAGGCGCCCTTAAGCCCCCTGCCATGCCCAGGGTTGCCCTGGAAACTGTTGCTGGCCCCCAAAGCGGAAGTGGGCGGATCCAGGCCCCCTTAAGCCCCCTGCCATGCCCAGAGTTGCCCTGGCAACTGTTGCTGGCCCCCAAAGCGGAAGTGGGCGGATCCAGGCCCCCTTAAGCCCCCTGCTATGCCCAGGGTTGCCCTGGCAACTGTTGCTAGCCCCCAAAGCGAAAGTGGGCGGGTCCAGGCCCCCTGCCATGCCCAGGGTTGCCCTGGCAACTGTTGCTGGCCCCCAAAGCGGAAGTTGGCGGGTCCAGGCCCACTTAAGCCCCCTGCCATGCCCAGGGTTGCCCTGGCAACTGTTGCTGTCCCCCAAAGCGGAAGTGGGCGGGTCCTGGCCCCCTTAAGCCCCCTGCCTTGCCCAGGGTTGCCCTGGCAACTGTTGCTGGCCCCCAAAGCGGAAGTGGTGGGTCCTGGCGCCCTTAAGCCCCCTGCCTTGCCCAGGGTTGCCGTGGCAACTGTTGCTGGCCCCCAAAGCGGAAGTGGGCGGGTCCTGGCGCCCTTAAGCCCCCTGCCTTGCCCAGGGTTGCCCTGGCAACTGTTGCTGGCCCCCAAAGCGGAAGTGGGCGGGTCCTGGCCCCCATAAGCCCCCTACCTTGCCCAGGGTTGCCCTGGCAACTGTTGCTGGCCCCCAAAGCGGAAGTGGGCGGGTCCAGGCCCCATTAAGCCCCCTGCCATGCCCAGGGTTGCCCTGGCAACTGTTGCTGGCCCCCAAAGCGGAAGTGGGCGGGTCCAGGCCCTATTAAGCCCCCTGCCATGCCCAGGGTTGCCCTGGCAACTGTTGCTGGCCCCCAAAGCGGAAGTGGGCGGGTCCAGGCCCCCTTAAGCCCCCTGCCATGCCCAGCGTTGCCCTGGCAACTGTTGCTGGCCCCCAAAGCGGAAGTGGGCGGATCCAGGCCCCCTTAAGCCCCCTGCCATGCCCAGGGTTGCCCTGGCAACTGTTGCTAGCCCCCAAAGCGGAAGTGGGCGGGTCCAGGCCCCCTGCCATGCCCAGGGTTGCCCTGGCAACTGTTGCTGGCCCCCAAAGCGGAAGTTGGCGGGTCCAGGCCCACTTAAGCCCCCTGCCATGCCCAGGGTTGCCCTGGCAACTGTTGCTGGCCCCCAAAGCGGAAGTGGGCGGGTCCTGGCGCCCTTAAGCCCCCTGCCATACCCAATGTTGCCCTGGCATCTGTTGCTGGCCCCCAAAGCGGAAGTGGGCGGGTCCTGGCGCCCTTAAGCCCCCTGCCATGCCCAGGGTTGCCCTGGCAACTGTTGCTGGCCCCCAAAGCGGAAGTGGGCGGGTCCTGGCCCCCTTAAGCCCCCTGCCATGCCCAGGGTTGCCCCTGGCAACTGTTGCTGGCCCCCAAAGCGGAAGTGGGCGGGTCCAGGCCCCCTTCAGCCCCCTGCCATGCCCAGGGTTGCCCTGGCAACTGTTGCTGGCCCCCAAAGCGGAAGTGGGCGGGTCCTGGCGCCCTTAAGCCCCCTGCCTTGCCCAGTGTTGCCCTGGCAACTGTTGCTGGCCCCCAAAGCGGAAGTGGGTGGGTCCAGGCCCCCTTAAGCCCCCTGCCATGCCCATGGTTGCCCTGGCAACTGTTGCTGGCCCCCAAAGCGGAAGTGGGCGGGTCCTGGCGCCCTTAAGCCCCCTGCCATACCCAATGTTGCCCTGGCATCTGTTGCTGGCCCCCAAAGCGGAAGTGGGCGGGTCCTGGCGCCCTTAAGCCCCCTGCCATGCCCAGGGTTGCCCTGGCAACTGTTGCTGGCCCCCAAAGCGGAAGTGGGCGGGTCCTGGCCCTCTTAAGCCCCCTGCCATGCCCAGGGTTGCCCTGGCAACTGTTGCTGGCCCCCAATGCGGAAGTGGGCGGGTCCAGGCGCCCTTAAGCCCCCTGCCATGCCCATGGTTGCCCTGGCAACTGTTGCTGGCCCCCAAAGCGGAAGTGGGCGGGTCCTGGCCCCCTTAAGCCCCCTGCCATGCCCAGGGTTGCCCTGGCAACTGTTGCTGGCCCCCAAAGCGGAAGTGGGCGGGTCCAGGCCCCATTAAGCCCCCTGCCATGCCCAGGGTTGCCCTGGCAACTGTTGCTGGCCCCCAAAGCGGAAGTGGGCGGGTCCAGGCGCCCTTAAGCCCCCTGCCATGCCCAGGGTTGCCCTGGAAACTGTTGCTGGCCCCCAAAGCGGAAGTGGGCGGATCCAGGCCCCCTTAAGCCCCCTGCCATGCCCAGGGTTGCCCTGGCAACTATTGCTGGCCCCCAAAGCGGAAGTGGGCGGGTCCTGGCGCCCTTAAGCCCCCTGCCTTGCCCAGGGTTGCCCTGGCAACTGTTGCTGGCCCCCAAAGCGGAAGTGGGCGGGTCCAGGCCCCATTAAGCCCCCTGCCATGCCCAGGGTTGCCCTGGCAACTGTTGCTGGCCCCCAAAGCGGAAGTGGGCGGGTCCAGGCGCCCTTAAGCCCCCTGCCATGCCCAGGGTTGCCCTGGAAACTGTTGCTGGCCCCCAAAGCGGAAGTGGGCGGATCCAGGCCCCCTTAAGCCCCCTGCCATGCCCAGAGTTGCCCTGGCAACTGTTGCTGGCCCCCAAAGCGGAAGTGGGCGGATCCAGGCCCCCTTAAGCCCCCTGCCATGCCCAGGGTTGCCCTGGCAACTGTTGCTAGCCCCCAAAGCGAAAGTGGGCGGGTCCAGGCCCCCTGCCATGCCCAGGGTTGCCCTGGCAACTGTTGCTGGCCCCCAAAGCGGAAGTGGGCGGGTCCAGGCCCCATTAAGCCCCCTGCCATGCCCAGGGTTGCCCTGGCAACTGTTGCTGGCCCCCAAAGCGGAAGTGGGCGGGCCCTGGCCCCCATAAGCCCCCTGCCTTGCCCAGGGTTGCCCTGGCAACTGTTGCTGGCCCCCAAAGCGGAAGTGGGCGGGTCCAGGCCCCATTAAGCCCCCTGCCATGCCCAGGGTTGCCCTGGCAACTGTTGCTGGCCCCCAAAGCGGAAGTGGGTGGGTCCAGGCCCCCTTAAGCCCCCTGTCATGCCCAGGGTTGCCCTGGCAACTGTTGCTGGCCCCCAAAGCGGAAGTGGGCGGGTCCAGGCCCCCTTCAGCCCCCTGCCATGCCCAGGGTTGCCCTGGCAACTGTTGCTGGCCCCCAAAGCGGAAGTGGGCGGGTCCTGGCGCCCTTAAGCCCCCTGCCATGCCCAGGGTTGCCCTGGCAACTGTTGCTGGGCCCCAAAGCAGAAGTGGGCGGGTCCTGGCGCCCTTAAGCCCCCTGCCTTGCCCAGGGTTTCCCTGGCAACTGTTGCTGGCCCCCAAAGCGGAAGTGGGCGGGTCCAGGCCCTATTAAGCCACCTGCCATGCCCAGGGTTGCCCTGGCAACTGTTGCTGGCCCCCAAAGCGGAAGTGGGCGGGTCCAGGCGCCCTTAAGCCCCCTGCCATGCCCAGGGTTGCCCTGGAAACTGTTGCTGGCCCCCAAAGCGGAAGTGGGCGGATCCAGGCCCCCTTAAGCCCCCTGCCATGCCCAGGGTTGCCCTGGCAACTGTTGCTGGCCCCCAAAGCGGAAGTGGGCGGGTCCTGGCGCCCTTAAGCCCCCTGCCTTGCCCAGGGTTGCCCTGGCAACTGTTGCTGGCCCCCAAAGCGGAAGTGGGCGGGTCCTGGCCCCCTTAAGCCCCCTGCCTTGCCCAGGGTTGCCCTGGCAACTGTTGCTGGCCCCCAAAGCGGAAGTGGGCGGGTCCAGGCGCCCTTAAGCCCCCTGCCATGCCCAGGGTTGCCCTGGAAACTGTTGCTGGCCCCCAAAGCGGAAGTGGGCGGATCTAGGCCCCCTTAAGCCCCCTGCCATGCCCAGGGTTGCCCTGGCAACAGTTGCTGGCCCCCAAAGCGGAAGTGGGCGGGTCCTGGCGCCCTTAAGCCCCCTGCCTTGCCCAGGGTTGCCCTGGCAACTGTTGCTGGCCCCCAAAGCGGAAGTGGGCGGGTCCAGGCCCCATTAAGCCCCCTGCCATGCCCAGGGTTGCCCTGGCAACTGTTGCTGGCCCCCAAAGCGGAAGTGGGCGGGTCCAGGCGCCCTTAAGCCCCCTGCCATGCCCAGGGTTGCCCTGGAAACTGTTGCTGGCCCCCAAAGCGGAAGTGGGCGGATCCAGGCCCCCTTAAGCCCCCTGCCATGCCCAGAGTTGCCCTGGCAACTGTTGCTGGCCCCCAAAGCGGAAGTGGGCGGATCCAGGCCCCCTTAAGCCCCCTGCCATGCCCAGGGTTGCCCTGGCAACTGTTGCTAGCCCCCAAAGCGAAAGTGGGCGGGTCCAGGCCCCCTGCCATGCCCAGGGTTGCCCTGGCAACTGTTGCTGGCCCCCAAAGCGGAAGTGGGCGGGTCCTGGCCCCCTTAAGCCCCCTGCCTTGCCCAGGGTTGCCCTGGCAACTGTTGCTGGCCCCCAAAGCGGAAGTGGGTGGGTCCTGGCGCCCTTAAGCCCCCTGCCTTGCCCAGGGTTGCCGTGGCAACTGTTGCTGGCCCCCAAAGCGGAAGTGGGCGGGTCCTGGCGCCCTTAAGCCCCCTGCCTTGCCCAGGGTTGCCCTGGCAACTGTTGCTGGCCCCCAAAGCGGAAGTGGGCGGGTCCTGGCCCCCATAAGCCCCCTACCTTGCCCAGGGTTGCCCTGGCAACTGTTGCTGGCCCCCAAAGCGGAAGTGGGCGGGTCCAGGCCCCATTAAGCCCCCTGCCATGCCCAGGGTTGCCCTGGCAACTGTTGCTGGCCCCCAAAGCGGAAGTGGGCGGGTCCAGGCCCACTTAAGCCCCCTGCCATGCCCAGGGTTGCCCTGGCAACTGTTGCTGGCCCCCAAAGCGGAAGTGGGCGGGTCCAGGCCCCATTAAGCCCCCTGCCATGCCCAGGGTTGCCCTGGCAACTGTTGCTGGCCCCCAAAGCGGAAGTGGGCGGGTCCAGGCGCCCTTAAGCCCCCTGCCATGCCCAGGGTTGCCCTGGAAACTGTTGCTGGCCCCCAAAGCGGAAGTGGGCGGATCCAGGCCCCCTTAAGCCCCCTGCCATGCCCAGAGTTGCCCTGGCAACTGTTGCTGGCCCCCAAAGCGGAAGTGGGCGGATCCAGGCCCCCTTAAGCCCCCTGCCATGCCCAGGGTTGCCCTGGCAACTGTTGCTAGCCCCCAAAGCGAAAGTGGGCGGGTCCAGGCCCCCTGCCATGCCCAGGGTTGCCCTGGCAACTGTTGCTGTCCCCCAAAGCGGAAGTGGGCGGGTCCTGGCCCCCTTAAGCCCCCTGCCTTGCCCAGGGTTGCCCTGGCAACTGTTGCTGGCCCCCAAAGCGGAAGTGGGTGGGTCCTGGCGCCCTTAAGCCCCCTGCCTTGCCCAGGGTTGCCGTGGCAACTGTTGCTGGCCCCCAAAGCGGAAGTGGGCGGGTCCTGGCGCCCTTAAGCCCCCTGCCTTGCCCAGGGTTGCCCTGGCAACTGTTGCTGGCCCCCAAAGCGGAAGTGGGCGGGTCCTGGCCCCCATAAGCCCCCTACCTTGCCCAGGGTTGCCCTGGCAACTGTTGCTGGCCCCCAAAGCGGAAGTGGGCGGGTCCAGGCCCCATTAAGCCCCCTGCCATGCCCAGGGTTGCCCTGGCAACTGTTGCTGGCCCCCAAAGCGGAAGTGGGCGGGTCCAGGCCCACTTAAGCCCCCTGCCATGCCCAGGGTTGCCCTGGCAACTGTTGCTGGCCCCCAAAGCGGAAGTGGGCGGGTCCAGGCCCCATTAAGCCCCCTGCCATGCCCAGGGTTGCCCTGGCAACTGTTGCTGGCCCTCAAAGCGGAAGTGGGCGTGTCCTGGCCCCCTTAAGCCCCCTGCCTTGCCCAGGGTTGCCCTGGCAACTGTTGCTGGCCCCCAAAGCGGAAGTTGGCGGGTCCAGGCCCACTTAAGCCCCCTGCCATGCCAGGGTTGCCCTGGCAACTGTTGCTGGCCCCCAAAGCGGAAGTGGGCGGGTCCTGGCGCCCTTAAGCCCCCTGCCTTGCCCAGGGTTGCCCTGGCAACTGTTGCTGGCCCCCAAAGCGGAAGTGGGTGGTCCAGGCCCCCTTAAGCCCCCTGTCATGCCCAGGGTTGCCCTGGCAACTGTTGCTGGCCCCCAAAGCGGAAGTGGGCGGGTCCTGGCGCCCTTAAGCCCCCTGCCATGCCCAGGGTTGCCCTGGCAACTGTTGCTGGCCCCCAAAGCAGAAGTGGGCGGGTCCTGGCGCCCTTAAGCCCCCTGCCTTGCCCAGGGTTGCCCTGGCAACTGTTGCTGGCCCCCAAAGCGGAAGTGGGCGGGTCCAGGCCCTATTAAGCCCCCTGCCATGCCCAGGGTTGCCCTGGCAACTGTTGCTGGCCCCCAAAGCGGAAGTGGGCGGGTCCAGGCGCCCTTAAGCCCCCTGCCATGCCCAGGGTTGCCCTGGAAACTGTTGCTGGCCCCCAAAGCGGAAGTGGGCGGATCCAGGCCCCCTTAAGCCCCCTGCCATGCCCAGGGTTGCCCTGGCAACTGTTGCTGGCCCCCAAAGCGGAAGTGGGCGGGTCCTGGCGCCCTTAAGCCCCCTGCCTTGCCCAGGGTTGCCCTGGCAACTGTTGCTGGCCCCCAAAGCGGAAGTGGGCGGGTCCTGGCCCCCTTAAGCCCCTGCCTTGCCCAGGGTTGCCCTGGCAACTGTTGCTGGCCCCCAAAGCGGAAGTGGGCGGGTCCAGGCGCCCTTAAGCCCCCTGCCATGCCCAGGGTTGCCCTGGCAACTGTTGCTGGCCCCCAAAGCGGAAGTGGGCGGGTCCTGGCCCCCTTAAGCCCCCTGCCTTGCCCAGGGTTGCCCTGGCAACTGTTGCTGGCCCCCAAAGCGGAAGTGGGTGGGTCCTGGCGCCCTTAAGCCCCCTGCTTTGCCCAGGGTTGCCCTGGCAACTGTTGCTGGCCCCCAAAGCGGAAGTGGGCGGATCCAGGCCCCCTTGAGCCCCCTGCCATGCCCAGGGTTGCCCTGGCAACTGTTGCTAGCCCCCAAAGCGAAAGTGGGCGGGTCCTGGCCCCCTTAAGCCCCTGCCATGCCCAGGGTTGCCCTGGCAACTGTTGCTGGCCCCCAAAGCGGAAGTGGGCGGGTCCTGGCCCCCTTAAGCCCCCTGCCTTGCCCAGGGTTGCCCTGGCAACTGTTGCTGGCCCCCAAAGCGGAAGTGGGCGGGTCCAGGCCCCCTTCAGCCCCCTGCCATGCCCAGGGTAGACCTGGCAACTGTTGCTGGCCCCCGAAGCGGAAGTGGGCGGGTCCAGGCCCCCTTAAGCCCCCTGCCATGCCCAGCGTTGCCCTGGCAACTGTTGCTGGCCCCCAAAGCGGAAGTGGGCGGATCCAGGCCCCCTTAAGCCCCCTGCCATGCCCAGGGTTGCCCTGGCAACTGTTGCTAGCCCCCAAAGCGGAAGTGGGCGGGTCCAGGCCCCCTGCCATGCCCAGGGTTGCCCTGGCAACTGTTGCTGGCCCCCAAAGCGGAAGTTGGCGGGTCCAGGCCCACTTAAGCCCCCTGCCATGCCCAGGGTTGCCCTGGCAACTGTTGCTGGCCCCCAAAGCGGAAGTGGGCGGGTCCTGGCGCCCTTAAGCCCCCTGCCATACCCAATGTTGCCCTGGCATCTGTTGCTGGCCCCCAAAGCGGAAGTGGGCGGGTCCTGGCGCCCTTAAGCCCCCTGCCATGCCCAGGGTTGCCCTGGCAACTGTTGCTGGCCCCCAAAGCGGAAGTGGGCGGGTCCTGGCCCCCTTAAGCCCCCTGCCATGCCCAGGGTTGCCCTGGCAACTGTTGCTGGCCCCCAAAGCGGAAGTGGGCGGGTCCAGGCCCCCTTCAGCCCCCTGCCATGCCCAGGGTTGCCCTGGCAACTGTTGCTGGCCCCCAAAGCGGAAGTGGGCGGGTCCTGGCGCCCTTAAGCCCCCTGCCTTGCCCAGGGTTGCCCTGGCAACTGTTGCTGGCCCCCAAAGCGGAAGTGGGTGGGTCCAGGCCCCCTTAAGCCCCCTGCCATGCCCATGGTTGCCCTGGCAACTGTTGCTGGCCCCCAAAGCGGAAGTGGGCGGGTCCTGGCGCCCTTAAGCCCCCTGCCATACCCAATGTTGCCCTGGCATCTGTTGCTGGCCCCCAAAGCGGAAGTGGGCGGGTCCTGGCGCCCTTAAGCCCCCTGCCATGCCCAGGGTTGCCCTGGCAACTGTTGCTGGCCCCCAAAGCGGAAGTGGGCGGGTCCTGGCCCCCTTAACCCCCCTGCCATGCCCAGGGTTGCCCTGGCAACTGTTGCTGGCCCCCAAAGCGGAAGTGGGCGGGTCCAGGCGCCCTTAAGCCCCCTGCCATGCCCATGGTTGCCCTGGCAACTGTTGCTGGCCCCCAAAGCGGAAGTGGGCGGGTCCTGGCCCCCTTAAGCCCCCTGCCATGCCCAGGGTTGCCCTGGCAACTGTTGCTGGCCCCCAAAGCGGAAGTGGGCGGGTCCAGGCCCCATTAAGCCCCCTGCCATGCCCAGGGTTGCCCTGGCAACTGTTGCTGGCCCCCAAAGCGGAAGTGGGCGGGTCCAGGCGCCCTTAAGCCCCCTGCCATGCCCAGGGTTGCCCTGGAAACTGTTGCTGGCCCCCAAAGCGGAAGTGGGCGGATCCAGGCCCCCTTAAGCCCCCTGCCATGCCCAGGGTTGCCCTGGCAACTGTTGCTGGCCCCCAAAGCGGAAGTGGGCGGGTCCTGGCGCCCTTAAGCCCCCTGCCTTGCCCAGGGTTGCCCTGGCAACTGTTGCTGGCCCCCAAAGCGGAAGTGGGCGGGTCCAGGCCCCATTAAGCCCCCTGCCATGCCCAGGGTTGCCCTGGCAACTGTTGCTGGCCCCCAAAGCGGAAGTGGGCGGGTCCAGGCGCCCTTAAGCCCCCTGCCATGCCCAGGGTTGCCCTGGAAACTGTTGCTGGCCCCCAAAGCGGAAGTGGGCGGATCCAGGCCCCCTTCAGCCCCCTGCCATGCCCAGGGTAGACCTGGCAACTGTTGCTGGCCCCCGAAGCGGAAGTGGGCGGGTCCAGGCCCCCTTAAGCCCCCTGCCATGCCCAGCGTTGCCCTGGCAACTGTTGCTGGCCCCCAAAGCGGAAGTGGGCGGATCCAGGCCCCCTTAAGCCCCCTGCCATGCCCAGGGTTGCCCTGGCAACTGTTGCTAGCCCCCAAAGCGGAAGTGGGCGGGTCCAGGCCCCCTGCCATGCCCAGGGTTGCCCTGGCAACTGTTGCTGGCCCCCAAAGCGGAAGTTGGCGGGTCCAGGCCCACTTAAGCCCCCTGCCATGCCCAGGGTTGCCCTGGCAACTGTTGCTGGCCCCCAAAGCGGAAGTGGGCGGGTCCTGGCGCCCTTAAGCCCCCTGCCATACCCAATGTTGCCCTGGCATCTGTTGCTGGCCCCCAAAGCGGAAGTGGGCGGGTCCTGGCGCCCTTAAGCCCCCTGCCATGCCCAGGGTTGCCCTGGCAACTGTTGCTGGCCCCCAAAGCGGAAGTGGGCGGGTCCTGGCCCCCTTAAGCCCCCTGCCATGCCCAGGGTTGCCCTGGCAACTGTTGCTGGCCCCCAAAGCGGAAGTGGGCGGGTCCAGGCCCCCTTCAGCCCCCTGCCATGCCCAGGGTTGCCCTGGCAACTGTTGCTGGCCCCCAAAGCGGAAGTGGGCGGGTCCTGGCGCCCTTAAGCCCCCTGCCTTGCCCAGGGTTGCCCTGGCAACTGTTGCTGGCCCCCAAAGCGGAAGTGGGTGGGTCCAGGCCCCCTTAAGCCCCCTGCCATGCCCATGGTTGCCCTGGCAACTGTTGCTGGCCCCCAAAGCGGAAGTGGGCGGGTCCTGGCGCCCTTAAGCCCCCTGCCATACCCAATGTTGCCCTGGCATCTGTTGCTGGCCCCCAAAGCGGAAGTGGGCGGGTCCTGGCGCCCTTAAGCCCCCTGCCATGCCCAGGGTTGCCCTGGCAACTGTTGCTGGCCCCCAAAGCGGAAGTGGGCGGGTCCTGGCCCCCTTAACCCCCCTGCCATGCCCAGGGTTGCCCTGGCAACTGTTGCTGGCCCCCAAAGCGGAAGTGGGCGGGTCCAGGCGCCCTTAAGCCCCCTGCCATGCCCATGGTTGCCCTGGCAACTGTTGCTGGCCCCCAAAGCGGAAGTGGGCGGGTCCTGGCCCCCTTAAGCCCCCTGCCATGCCCAGGGTTGCCCTGGCAACTGTTGCTGGCCCCCAAAGCGGAAGTGGGCGGGTCCAGGCCCCATTAAGCCCCCTGCCATGCCCAGGGTTGCCCTGGCAACTGTTGCTGGCCCCCAAAGCGGAAGTGGGCGGGTCCAGGCGCCCTTAAGCCCCCTGCCATGCCCAGGGTTGCCCTGGAAACTGTTGCTGGCCCCCAAAGCGGAAGTGGGCGGATCCAGGACCCCTTAAGCCCCCTGCCATGCCCAGGGTTGCCCTGGCAACTGTTGCTGGCCCCCAAAGCGGAAGTGGGCGGGTCCTGGCGCCCTTAAGCCCCCTGCCTTGCCCAGGGTTGCCCTGGCAACTGTTGCTGGCCCCCAAAGCGGAAGTGGGCGGGTCCAGGCCCCATTAAGCCCCCTGCCATGCCCAGGGTTGCCCTGGCAACTGTTGCTGGCCCCCAAAGCGGAAGTGGGCGGGTCCAGGCGCCCTTAAGCCCCCTGCCATGCCCAGGGTTGCCCTGGAAACTGTTGCTGGCCCCCAAAGCGGAAGTGGGCGGATCCAGGCCCCCTTAAGCCCCCTGCCATGCCCAGAGTTGCCCTGGCAACTGTTGCTGGCCCCCAAAGCGGAAGTGGGCGGATCCAGGCCCCCTTAAGCCCCCTGCCATGCCCAGGGTTGCCCTGGCAACTGTTGCTAGCCCCCAAAGCGAAAGTGGGCGGGTCCAGGCCCCCTGCCATGCCCAGGGTTGCCCTGGCAACTGTTGCTGGCCCCCAAAGCGGAAGTTGGCGGGTCCAGGCCCACTTAAGCCCCCTGCCATGCCCAGGGTTGCCCTGGCAACTGTTGCTCTCCCCCAAAGCGGAAGTGGGCGGGTCCTGGCCCCCTTAAGCCCCCTGCCTTGCCCAGGGTTGCCCTGGCAACTGTTGCTGGCCCCCAAAGCGGAAGTGGGTGGGTCCTGGCGCCCTTAAGCCCCCTGCCTTGCCCAGGGTTGCCCTGGCAACTGTTGCTGGCCCCCAAAGCGGAAGTGGGCGGGTACTGGCGCCCTTAAGCCCCCTGCCTTGCCCAGGGTTGCCCTGGCAACTGTTGCTGGCCCCCAAAGCGGAAGTGGGCGGGTCCTGGCCCCCATAAGCCCCCTGCCTTGCCCAGGGTTGCCCTGGCAACTGTTGCTGGCCCCCAAAGCGGAAGTGGGCGGGTCCAGGCCCCATTAAGCCCCCTGCCATGCCCAGGGTTGCCCTGGCAACTGTTGCTGGCCCCCAAAGCGGAAGTGGGCGGGTCCAGGCCCACTTAAGCCCCCTGCCTTGCCCAGGGTTGCCCTGGCAACTGTTGCTGGCCCCCAAAGCGGAAGTGGGCGGGTCCAGGCCCTATTAAGCCCCCTGCCATGCCCAGGGTTGCCCTGGCAACTGTTGCTGGCCCCCAAAGCGGAAGTGGGTGGGTCCAGGCCCCCTTAAGCCCCCTGTCATGCCCAGGGTTGCCCTGGCAACTGTTGCTGGCCCCCAAAGCGGAAGTGGGCGGGTCCAGGCCCCCTTCAGCCCCCTGCCATGCCCAGGGTTGCCCTGGCAACTGTTGCTGGCCCCCAAAGCGGAAGTGGGCGGGTCCTGGCGCCCTTAAGCCCCCTGCCATGCCCAGGGTTGCCCTGGCAACTGTTGCTGGCCCCCAAAGCAGAAGTGGGCGGATCCAGGCCCCCTTAAGCCCCCTGCCATGCCCAGGGTTGCCCTGGCAACTGTTGCTGGCCCCCAAAGCGGAAGTGGGCGGGTCCTGGCGCCCATAAGCCCCCTGCCTTGCCCAGGGTTGCCCTGGCAACTGTTGCTGGCCCCCAAAGCGGAAGTGGGCGGGTCCTGGCCCCCTTAAGCCCCCTGCCTTGCCCAGGGTTGCCCTGGCAACTGTTGCTGGCCCCCAAAGCGGAAGTGGGCGGGTCCAGGCGCCCTTAAGCCCCCTGCCATGCCCAGGGTTGCCCTGACAACTGTTGCTGGCCCCCAAAGCGGAAGTGGGCGGGTCCTGGCCCCCTTAAGCCCCCTGCCTTGCCCAGGGTTGCCCTGGCAACTGTTGCTGGCCCCCAAAGCGGAAGTGGGTGGGTCCTGGCGCCCTTAAGCCCCCTGCTTTGCCCAGGGTTGCCCTGGCAACTGTTGCTGGCCCCCAAAGCGGAAGTGGGCGGGTCCTGGCGCCCTTAAGCCCCCTGCCTTGCCCAGGGTTGCCCTGGCAACTGTTGCTGGCCCCCAAAGCGGAAGTGGGCGGGTCCTGGCCCCCATAAGCCCCCTGCCTTGCCCAGGGTTGCCCTGGCAACTGTTGCTGGCCCCCAAAGCGGAAGTGGGCGGGTCCAGGCCCCATTAAGCCCCCTGCCATGCCCAGGGTTGCCCTGGCAACTGTTGCTGGCCCCCAAAGCGGAAGTGGGCGGGTCCAGGCCCACTTAAGCCCCCTGCCATGCCCAGGGTTGCCCTGGCAACTGTTGCTGGCCCCCAAAGCGGAAGTGGGCGGGTCCAGGCCCACTTAAGCCCCCTGCCATGCCCAGGGTTGCCCTGGCAACTGTTGCTGGCCCTCAAAGCGGAAGTGGGCGTGTCCTGGCCCCCTTAAGCCCCCTGCCTTGCCCAGGGTTGCCCTGGCAACTGTTGCTGGCCCCCAAAGCGGAAGTGGGCGGGTCCTGGCGCCCTTAAGCCCCCTGCCTTGCCCAGGGTTGCCCTGGCAACTGTTGCTGGCCCCCAAAGCGGAAGTGGGCGGGTCCTGGCCCCCTTAAGCCCCCTGCCTTGCCCAGGGTTGCCCTGGCAACTGTTGCTGGCCCCCAAAGCGGAAGTGGGCGGGTCCAGGCCCCATTAAGCCCCCTGCCATGCCCCGGGTTGCCCTGGCAACTGTTGCTGGCCAACAAAGCGGAAGTGGGCGGGTCCAGGCCCACTTAAGCCCCCTGCCATGCCCAGGGTTGCCCTGGCAACTGTTGCTGGCCCCCAAAGCGGAAGTGGGCGGGTCCAGGCCCCATTAAGCCCCCTGCCATGCCCAGGGTTGCCCTGGCAACTGTTGCTGGCCCTCAAAGCGGAAGTGGGCGTGTCCTGCCCCCCTTAAGCCCCCTGCCTTGCCCAGGGTTGCCCTGGCAACTGTTGCTGGCCCCCAAAGCGGAAGTGGGCGGGTCCTGGCGCCCTTAAGCCCCCTGCCTTGCCCAGGGTTGCCCTGGCAACTGTTGCTGGCCCCCAAAGCGGAAGTGGGCGGGTCCTGGCCCCCTTAAGCCCCCTGCCTGGTCCAGGGTTGCCCTGGCAACTGTTGCTGGCCCCCAAAGCGGAAGTGGGCGGGTCCTGGCCCCCTTAAGCCCCCTGCCATGCCCAGGGTTGCCCTGGCAACTGTTGCTGGCCCCCAAAGCGGAAGTGGGCGGGTCCTGGCCCCCTTAAGCCCCCTGCCTTGCCCAGGGTTGCCCTGGCAACTGTTGCTGGCCCCCAAAGCGGAAGTGGGCGGGTCCAGGCCCCCTTAAGCCCCCTGCCATGCCCAGGGTTGCCCTGGCAACTGTTGCTGGCCCCCAAAGCGGAAGTGGGCGGGTCCTGGCGCCCTTAAGCCCCCTGCCTTGCCCAGGGTTGCCCTGGCAACTGTTGCTGGCCCCCAAAGCGGAAGTGGGCGGGTCCAGGCCCCCTTCAGCCCCCTGCCATGCCCAGGGTTGCCCTGGCAACTGTTGCTGGCCCCCAAAGCGGAAGTGGGCGGGTGCAGGCCCCCTTAAGCCCCCTGCCATGCCCAGGGTAGACCTGGCAACTGTTGCTGGCCCCCGAAGCGGAAGTGGGCGGGTCCAGGCCCCCTTAAGCCCCCTGCCATGCCCAGCGTTGCCCTGGCAACTGTTGCTGGCCCCCAAAGCGGAAGTGGGCGGATCCAGGCCCCCTTAAGCCCCCTGCCATGCCCAGGGTTGCCCTGGCAACTGTTGCTAGCCCCCAAAGCGGAAGTGGGCGGGTCCAGGCCCCCTGCCATGCCCAGGGTTGCCCTGGCAACTGTTGCTGGCCCCCAAAGCGGAAGTTGGCGGGTCCAGGCCCACTTAAGCCCCCTGCCATGCCCAGGGTTGCCCTGGCAACTGTTGCTGGCCCCCAAAGCGGAAGTGGGCGGGTCCTGGCGCCCTTAAGCCCCCTGCCATACCCAATGTTGCCCTGGCATCTGTTGCTGGCCCCCAAAGCGGAAGTGGGCGGGTCCTGGCGCCCTTAAGCCCCCTGCCATGCCCAGGGTTGCCCTGGCAACTGTTGCTGGCCCCCAAAGCGGAAGTGGGCGGGTCCTGGCCCCCTTAAGCCCCCTGCCATGCCCAGGGTTGCCCTGGCAACTGTTGCTGGCCCCCAAAGCGGAAGTGGGCGGGTCCAGGCCCCCTTAAGCCCCCTGCCATGCCCAGGGTTGCCCTGGCAACTGTTGCTGGCCCCCAAAGCGGAAGTGGGCGGGTCCTGGCGCCCTTAAGCCCCCTGCCTTGCCCAGGGTTGCCCTGGCAACTGTTGCTGGCCCCCAAAGCGGAAGTGGGTGGGTCCAGGCCCCCTTAAGCCCCCTGCCATGCCCATGGTTGCCCTGGCAACTGTTGCTGGCCCCCAAAGCGGAAGTGGGCGGGTCCTGGCGCCCTTAAGCCCCCTGCCATACCCAATGTTGCCCTGGCATCTGTTGCTGGCCCCCAAAGCGGAAGTGGGCGGGTCCTGGCGCCCTTAAGCCCCCTGCCATGCCCAGGGTTGCCCTGGCAACTGTTGCTGGCCCCCAAAGCGGAAGTGGGCGGGTCCTGGCCCCCTTAACCCCCTGCCATGCCCAGGGTTGCCCTGGCAACTGTTGCTGGCCCCCAAAGCGGAAGTGGGCGGGTCCAGGCGCCCTTAAGCCCCCTGCCATGCCCATGGTTGCCCTGGCAACTGTTGCTGGCCCCCAAAGCGGAAGTGGGCGGGTCCTGGCCCCCTTAAGCCCCCTGCCATGCCCAGGGTTGCCCTGGCAACTGTTGCTGGCCCCCAAAGCGGAAGTGGGCGGGTCCTGGCCCCCTTAAGCCCCCTGCCATGCCCAGGGTTGCCCTGGCAACTGTTGCTGGCCCCCAAAGCGGAAGTGGGCGGGTCCTGGCGCCCTTAAGCCCCCTGCCTTGCCCAGGGTTGCCCTGGCAACTGTTGCTGGCCCCCAAAGCGGAAGTGGGTGGGTCCAGGCCCCCTTAAGCCCCCTGCCATGCCCATGGTTGCCCTGGCAACTGTTGCTGGCCCCCAAAGCGGAAGTGGGCGGGTCCTGGCGCCCTTAAGCCCCCTGCCATACCCAATGTTGCCCTGGCATCTGTTGCTGGCCCCCAAAGCGGAAGTGGGCGGGTCCTGGCGCCCTTAAGCCCCCTGCCATGCCCAGGGTTGCCCTGGCAACTGTTGCTGGCCCCCAAAGCGGAAGTGGGCGGGTCCTGGCCCCCTTAACCCCCTGCCATGCCCAGGGTTGCCCTGGCAACTGTTGCTGGCCCCCAAAGCGGAAGTGGGCGGGTCCAGGCGCCCTTAAGCCCCCTGCCATGCCCATGGTTGCCCTGGCAACTGTTA